>NW_021963576.1:0-75955 GCF_901765095.1 Microcaecilia unicolor | reverse complement strand
CCCCCCCCCCCCCGTATATAACATTACACTGAATTATTTATCTGTTTCATACTAGGCCAGCATAGTAATAAGACATGATAAAATGGCACAAACAAAAGTGATGCATATGTCAAGTCAGGGCTAGGACTTATAGTAGCAGTGAAGAACAGATCACTAATGAAGACAGCTTGAGTTGTGGCTGAGTGTCCATATCAGGGAGCAGCATCACATGCTGAATAGAAATTGGGGTATCATCCTCTCTCACCCTCTGCTCCCACAATTGCACAGCACCTCAGTGTTAAAGCAGTCCTCTGTCACCACCCTGTTGCTGAAGAAGGTATTGCACCTTGTGATCTATCTTAATTGTCCACAACTGCCACCATGTCACCGGTCATTGTCTATCAGTAGAGTTCACTAGGAGATCTCTTAAACTATTAAGATCCTAGGGGTTTGTATTGATAGCTCAATTTCATTAGTACCACAAGTTAGCCATGTAGTAAAAAGAGGTTTTTTTCTAATGAAGAAACTTCGTACAATAAGGAAATATTTTGAATCTAACCAATTTGAACAGTTAGTTCATTTCTTACTGGTATCAACTTTGGATTATTGCAACTTGATTTATTTAGGCTGTTCAAAGGGTTTGTTAAGAAGATTATAGACTGTACAAAATATGGCGGTTAGATTGATTTTTGGCTTATCGAAATTTGATCTTGTGCTCCCTTTTTATCTGAAACTTCACTGATTGCCAATTTCCGCTAGAATAGTATTTAAATTGGCCTGTGTTCTTTATAAACTGTTGCAGGGACAGATTCCAAATTATATGATTATACATTTTTGCTTTACGTCTGTAGTAGAGTTTGTAGACAAACTGGTAATAATTTTTTCACATTTTCAAATGTTAAAAGCAGGAAAAAGTTAGGCCTTTTCGATGAATTACTTGCAGTCCAGGGTGCACACTTATGGAAAGATATTTGCAGGGTTGTTTTTTTTTGTTAATCAGGAAGCTTTTGAAAACATATCTGTTAAAAAAATTATAATTAGATTGAGCTTTTAATTATTTGCTTCCTAGAAGGGTGTTCTGGCTTGACGGAGTTTAAAAAGGGGTTAGATAGATTCCTAAAGGACAAGTCCATAGACCGCTATTAAATGGACTGGAAAAATTCCTCATTTTTAGGTATAACTTGTCTGGAATGTTTTTACGTTTGGGGAGCGTGCCAGGTGCCCTTGACCTGGATTGGCCACTGTCGGTGACAGGATGCTGGGCTAGATGGACCTTTGGTCTTTCCCAGTATGGCACTACTTATGTACTTATGTACTTATGTACTTCTTTGATTGGAACCCGCTTGGAACTGTTGAGGTATTAGTGGGCTATAAGCCAAGAAGTAAAGCTTTGTACCTCTTGCTGAACATCTGCATACAACCAGTTACCATCTCAGTCACAGGTGCTTCCTTGGCATTTCGTCTCCAGATAAGGGCCTAGAGGAGGAGAGCCTCTCAGAGAGCATTTGAAGAAATCTTCTTGACATGGATGTATTTGCAACATGGACAGCTCAGGTCCTGTGACAGCATTTTGAATAGTATGGTGTTTGTCAGACATTTTTTCTGGTGAATTCACGTTAAGAAGGTTTCGGTTACATGCTAATTTAAGGCATTTTTATAATTGGTGGAGCAAACTGCATTATTAACCTAAGTGTGGGTGAAGACCTGTTACAGGACATTTGATTGTCTGTACTCTAGAACACCAATTTTAAAACTTTACACAGTGGGACAAAGGCTATGCATAATTTTTAGTCAAAGGCTTTGCATCAGTTTTGAAGGGAATGCTCTTTTCTTTGAAAATTGCCATAAAATCAAAGTACACACTGACCCATGCACTAGGTTTTTCTGTGGGTAAAGGTTTTGCTGGAAACGGAGGTGCATAGATTTGAAAATGCTATTTGAGATGTACTTTTTCTCTCTCAACTAAATGGAGACTTTATGCCAGGTTGCCAACTCAGAAGCTTTGTGGCTGCCTGCCAGATCCTGCCTAGGAGCAAGTAAGCTTGGTGACAATTGGAGCAAACTTTTAATTGCGCTTCCCAGGCTCCTTTAGCTACCTGTACCTCATGCCTAGACCAGAAGAAGACATGGGGCCATGGCCCTGGGAGCCAGTATAACTGCTGCAGTGAGGAAGAAGGCAGCAAGCAAGTCAGCCCCTAGAGAGCTAAAGTCCAAGTGCAGAGGGAAGGAAGGCAAGCAATCAGTTTATGACCCTGGGCACTCCTGCTACCCAAGGGAGAAGGAAAAAGTAGGGAAATGGCAGCAGCAAAACGATTAGTGAGAGACTGGTGAAGGGAAAAAGAGGTAGATGAGGACAGGCTAGGGGGAAAATGGAGGGTTTGTACCACTGAAGTGTGGGGGGGGGGGGGGGTGGGGACTTGGCACAGAAATACACCTGTCCCTCCTGACCAAGTGCTAAGTCACCCTTGTCCTAACCTAAGCCCAGGGGCAGCTCTTAGAGGGGAAAAAGCCTGTATTAATCCACAATGTGCACACTTTTAGGTGCTGTAAGGGAGGGCCTGTTTTCAGGTAACTGATTAATGTGAGGAAAACACTTTACCCACGTAATTCAATTTGAAAATTGCTCACTATGTAAAATATACTGAATGTGCTCAGGACAATTGCCTTATTTGCTAAACTGAAATATTAGAAAGACAAAAGCGTACCCAATACTTTTCAACTAACACGTCAAGCAAATAAAAACTGGGCTAGATTTCAGCTGGCACAGTCAGTGGATTAAGTTAAACACCAGTGCTTAACTTAATCCATATATTCAGGGCTGCTATCCAGGTAATTAGCAGCACTGAAAATGTACACTGAGCAGAGACTGCATCAGATTTAGAAGAAGATGGATTTGATTTGTGTTAGCAATTTATCTGGGTAGGTCCTGGCATTGCCTCCATGCCTCCCTTAATTCAGCCCCTTTGTGTCCGGATAATATCCATCCATTTAACGATATTAATGGCCGGATATTATCTAGATAACTTTAAAATATCCGGATAGGTGAGTTATGCATTAGCTAGCTAGTAGCCAACTCATAACTCCTTTCGAATATCAGCCCATATGTTGCCACAAGCAGCAGGGAACCTCCCACAGAGCTTTACTGTTCAAAGGGTGCCAGTTAAATGTAGAGAACAGCTCATCCAGTCTGCTAGGTTTACAATACCACGGCGTTCAGTTGATCTCCATATCCCCTTCGTTCCTTCCTAACTAGGGTTGTCTCCCATTTTTTAGTTTAATTACTGTTCTGGTTTCCACCTTCTCCCTTGGAAATCTGTGCCATGCATCCATTCTGTGAAGCAAAATTTCTGAGGCTACTTCCAAATCAGCTGACTTTGAGACAGACTTAGATGTCTAAGCATATTTTTCTCATTATTGTTACTATCCTTCACGTTTTCATTTTTAGACTTTGTCGGGTCCTTTTACTAAGGTGTGCTGAAAAATGGCTTTTGGTAGTGTAGGCGCAGGTTTTGGGTCCATTTTGGGTCTGCGACCTTACCGCCAACCATTGACCTAGCGGTAAAGTCTCATGGTAACCGGGCGGTAATGACCTATGTGCGCCAAATGCCACGTGGTGTACATCCAATAAAAATTATTTTTCTGCTGCTTGTATTGGGTGCGCGCCAAAAATGAAATTACCACAAAAGCCGCGTGGTAGCCGGGTGGTAACTCTATTTGGGCACACGTTGGGCACGCGTAGAGCCTTACACGGCTTAGTAAAAGGGCCCCTTTATGATGTATGCATTTTCTAGGAAGTGCCAATGATTGTAATTATTGAAAGCTATAAATTAAAAAGAACATATGGTCACTGTTGCCATTTTTACTGATTAATATTAAAGGAAAAACTTTAGCAACAAATAATGATAAAAATCAAAACTCAAAGCTAAAGAAATAACAAGTTAATTCAAAATGAAATACCAACTGAATATCCAAAAAGGTGCAGTTCAGTTGCTCAAATACTGCCATGGTCATGATTTGTGAGGTCTTTTTTCCTTCTGTTTTGGATATTCAGTTGCTATTTGATTTTGAGTTAACTTGTTATTTCTTTAGCTTTGAATTTTGATGTTTGCCATTTTTACTGTGCTGTTTTGACAGCCATAATGTTTTGATAGGATGCTGTATCAAACAGCACTGGCTGTGATGTGGTTGGAAAGTTATTGTCTGGTGCTTATTGTTTTAATCCAAAATGGAGAAAAATCAACTTTTTAAAAAACACACAAAAAAACAACTTTAGCAGTGTCAAAAGCATGCATTGGGCCTTGAAGCTGGTGGAGGGCAATTCTTTAAAGAGGCATCTACATGGCAGTACCCATAAGATGCCTAATTGTAGCTTATTCCATAAAACAGGGGTTTTCATCTCAGTCCTCGGGGCACACTCAGCCAGTTGGGGTTTTCAGGATATCACTGTGGAGATATCCTGAAAACCCCTGGGTTGAAAACAAAACCTTTGCCATAAAGAAAGGAGTGTGTACATATTACTAGCGTAATATTGAAATGCACCGAGAATTGCCATAGAGCTGGTGTAAATGATCACACATAAATTTCAAAAGAACGTGCGGAGATGAAAATATTCTATAATCTTAAGCATGTGACTATGTGCCCTGCCCATGCTCTACACATGTGAATGCAAACCCTCAAACCATATGCTATTGCAGTGGTCTTCACTAAATTTTAAGTCAGGGCCATTTTGGATCCAGTGAGCTGAAGGAGAGCTGCCAAATATCTTTCCCTGTGAGGTCACGACTCTGCTGTTCAGTGTCTGTCAATGATGCGCACCGTTAAACTGTTTATTTTGCGTATCCCCAAGGAGGTGTGCATTTCCAAATACATTCTCTTCACCTATTGAGAAATGTCTTGTCCTTCAAGCATGTGGCTCTTCCTCCCATCCACTTCCCCCTTTATGTCATGAAATTGGTTAGAGATGTAGAGAGTAGCAAAGCCAGAATGATGATGAGGGCAGCCCCAGAAGTCTCTTAAGGGCCGCCACTGGCCCTCCGGGCCTTGCTTTGAAGAACACTGCGCTGTTGTGTATAGGCAAACCAAGACGGGATCAGTCCACTCCCACAAACAAATTGGCAAAACACAAAAGATGGGAATGACCACAGAAGAAGAGAGACATCTTTTTTGGAATGTCGGATTCAGATAGCCGAGGACTCCATGATCTCTTCAGAGCTGTTTGCTGTTGGTGCATTCACATTGCCTGGTGCCTGCTCTAAGGTTTCTCCAGAGCCATTTGCTATCAGCAATCTTCGTATTGCTGTAGACCCCTGAGGAAAGCTCAATTGCCGAAACACAGCCCGTGTTGGGTTTATTATATATACTAGTAATGAAGGCCCGTTTCTGGCAGCAATGAAACGGGCACTAGCAAGGATGTGCACGGCGGCCCCTCTCCAAAATCGGCAACCCCCCCTCTACTACCCTCCCCTCCTCTTACCAGGGTCCCAGCCGCAGCGGCAGAACTGAAGGGCAAGGTAGTTTGGAGATTCTGGCCTTCCGTTGTGTTCACTATGAGCTGTGTGCCCTGACTGTCTGGTCCCGCCCTCATTTCCTGTTGGGCGGGACCAGAGAGTCAGGGCACAGAGCTCATGGCGAAGACAACGGAAGGCAGCAGAATTTGCGAGCTACCTTGCCCCTCAGTTCTTGCGCCAGGACCCCGGTAAGAGGAAGGGAGGGTAGCAGATGGGGGCTAGCGATTTTGGAGGGGGGCGACCGTGCACATAGGGGGATGGGCGGGGCCTATGTCGGGAGGGGAGTGCCGTTGGGCGGGTGGAGGGATGGCTGAGAGACAGATGGGAGTGGTTTGTGGTTTTTGGAGGGGGGTGACATGCAGGGGCATCTCTGAGAGTAGACAGGGGGGGTTGGATTTTGGGGGGGGGGCGACGCGTAGGTACTGTATGGGAATGACGGCTGCGTTGGGGAGTGGAAAGAGAGATGACAGAATGGGCTTCCTACCTTCGTGTACTTGTGTTCATTATGACCCGCCTTCGATGTCATAACGTTGTGACGTGAGGGCGGGGCACAGATAGATGGTTACTAAAAGTGGTTACAGAGCTTCGAAATTACGAGCCCTGAAGCCACAAAGTGAGCCTTAGAACGTTGAGGTTGCTTTTTATGTGCAGATGGGGCGTGGCTGAGGGCGGGTGTGAGTGAGGGTGTTAGCCTAGCCTACAAACAGTACAGGAGTTCAGTGCTTCACTGTCAGGGAGTGAGGTTCAGAACGTTTGGGGGGATTTGAGCTTCAGAACGTTTGAGGGGGGATTTTTATATATATATATATATATATATATACTATTTTGAATAAAGGCTTTGGTTTTCATCCAGGTTCACCTCTTATGTGGTCATTTCCACCTTTTGTGTTTTGCTCTATTATATTTCAGTGCTATTTTAAAGAATAGTGCTTGTTGGCATTTGCATGCATATGTATTCTAGTCATTTATGCACATTCCTGGTGCCTAAATCTTAGTATCATCTGCATAGAATTACCCATAGAAAGAAATTGTATAACCAGGAGCCTAGAAGTAGGTGTCCAGAGGATACGTGGTAGGACCCTTCTCTGTAAAGGACCAAAGGCGCCTGTGTTCCCTTTATAGAATACCAGCTTAACCAGGAATCAATGCACCTAACATTTATGCACGATCATTCACGCCAGCCCTAGAGCTGGCATAAGTATGAGTGCCTACTTGCGGCAGCTACCCAAGTAACTTAAAGCATTCTAAGTTAAATGCTTGTGGGAGCTCCCGCCTATGTCCTGCCATTCTTCATCCCTGTATATGCCCCCATTGTGTAAGTTAACCAGATGTTTGCAGAATAACATTTAGGCAGCATGCTGGTACGTAATGGAAAGGGAAATGGGACTTGATATACCACCTTTCTGAGGTTTTTGCAACTACATTCAAAGTGGTTTACATATATTCAGGTACTTATTTTGTACCAGGGGCTATGGAGGGTTAGGTAACTTGCCCAGAGTCACAAGGAGCTGCAGTGGGAATTGAACTCAGTTCCCCAGGATCATAGCCCATTGCACTAACCACTAGGCTACTCCTCCACTCAGACCAGTAAGTGTACACACATAAATGTACACTTATGGGTCTAAATATCTACACAAGTAATGCGTGTGTAAATGTTAGTGCCTGGATTGTAGAATTGCCCCTGTAATGCACGATAGAGCTGTGTTGTATGCTAAGCATTCAAATGTAGGGCCTTAATATGAGACATTCTAAATTGTGTGATTACTGCAATCTTGCTTGTAGGGACCACCTCTAGCAGCAACACTGTGGTTGCTGGACATGACAGCTTCCCTGACATGGGGAGGGCAGAACAATGAAAGAAACAGACGACAGGTTAGTATTCTGAACTCCGATTAGGTGGATAAATTGGTAAACCTTTTGAAATATTTTATTGATTATTGGAAATATAGGAGATAAGAGCATCCACGTGATTCCCGAGCTCTGTAACTGCTGTAGCCACACTCCGTCTTCTCCTCCCTCACTCCTCATTCAAATACAACTTGGAGTTAGGGCCGGTGGAAACATTAAGTAAACTAGGTGGCCTCTTAGAGTGCTGCAGTTTTGGGGGCGTCAATGGCAGCAGCAGGACCTAGTGCCTCACCAGCTCTACAGTCCAACATAAAGAAGATTTTGGAGCATGCCACCTGTTTCCACTGCTTCCCCATGTGGTTGGAGAAAATCTTGCAGACCAGAAGGGGTGGTCCGCAAGCATATACAGAGGCAGGGAAGATTTTTTTTTCAATGCTGTGAACCACTGCCACCCCACTGTTCTGTCAGGATCCGCCCATGGCACCAACAGCATAATTCATCTCAGGAAGGAGGGGATGGGGATGAAGAGTTGCTGTGTAACTTATATTATTTGTGCTGGAGGCAGGGACAGAAGGGGGATCTATAGATGGATGAATGCTGCTGACGGTGGGGGTGGATGGGGAGAAAGCAGAGGAAGATGGTAGTGCAGAGAGGTATACGAAGGGAGTGGGGCATCTGGATGCTGCTGTTAGGGGGGGTTGTAAGAGGGGAATGCTTAGGAGGCTAGGGTGGAAAGGGGGGGACATGACTGAAGGTTCTCCAAGGGCATGTGTTAGCTTCGCACCATCCCAGCTTGGATTAAGTATGCACCATTCATTCCTCCTCCTCCTCTGATAATAAAGAAGAGAAAACTCACTGCAGTTTTCACATAAACTAATGTGATGTTTTTGCCCAGGTTTGCAAAACTGAAAGATTTATAGATTCATCATTACTGCCTGCTTGGGCAGAGTTGAATGAGGCAGACAGTAATCTTTGACCTCTGTGGATAAGGAATTTGGCTGCCGCTTTTACTCTCATGTTTTTCTGAGATTAGTAGAAAAATAATGTTTATCATTTTTGAGGACCTAATTAAAGCATGGCCTGCCTGCTGCCCCGCAGATTGCTCTATTTTGTAACCACACTTCTCTCCCCAGTTTATGTAACACAACTTCCTATTCTGTAGACAGCAAGGATGTTATGGTTTAGCGCATGCCTTTTCACTAGTAGCTGAAGGCAGGTTACATTCAGATACAGTAGGTATTTCCTTATCATAAGTACATAAGCATTGACATACTGGGACACACCGAAGTATCCTGTTTCCAACAGGCCAATCCAGGTCACAAGTACCTGTCAAGATTCCAGAACAGTAAAAGAGATTTTATGCTGCTTATCCTAGAAGCGATTCTAAAGATGTTGTTTAAGAGATTTAATGATAATAAAATTAGTAGTTTCAAGTATATTGAGAGGGCCAATGAAGAGTTGTTCAGATTGCGGTGGTGAGTTCCCCGCGTGAAAAGAGTTTCCCACTGAGGCTCTGGGATTAAATTGTTGTTCAAGTAACAGACACATTTGGAGAAAATTTTGAATATAGTGTTGGGACTTATAAAATGAGACTGTTGATATTGAACCCTGCTGAAGTGACGGACCACATTTAATTTTGTGATATGTACAAGTGGCACATACCTCTATGTGCCAGTTTATAGAACTGCCCTGTAAGATTGTACCTGAGGCAGTGGAGCATTAAGCGACTTGCTGAAGGTCACAAGGAGCATCAATAAGATTTGAATCCTGGCATCCCCCTTTGCTAACTACTGGTCTGCTCCTCCTCTCCATGGCAAAAAGATTAGGGATTGTGTAGGTACCCAAACATAGAAAGAAGCATGCCATTCTCAGACCCTAGTGGGACTGATGAAGCAAACAGTCTAAAATTAACTTAAAATAATTCAGAGATAATTAGTTTACAATTATCTGCTTAACTATTCTTCAGTAAACTAATTAAGGCAGTGTACAATCAATAACATTTAAAAAATATATAAACAACGCACAACCGCAAATGGAAAAATTCATACTAATAATAATACAATAGAATAATGAAAATAATAAAATACAGTACTCAATAACTAAAAATTAAAAAATAATTAAACACTTAGCCAAGGTACCTTAATATATTAACATTAGAAAGCTCTGAAGTTTTAAAATGTGAGATCTCCCGAAGACCCCAGTTTATCTCTTTATTATAGAGTAAGACATACTTAAGCCAGCTCTTCTTTTATAATGAATGGTATTATACAAAAATGAATGCTTTTGACTCTATATGACTTCTCTATGACTCATAAACTACTTCTGCCCTGAGCCCCATTCATCTCTGGGAATAGGAAGTGAAGAGGGAAAGGGGATAGGATTTGATATACCACCTTTCTTTGGTTACAATCAAAGCAGTTTACATGTTATATACAGGCACTGTATTTTTCTACCTGGGGCAATGGGGGTTTAAGTGACTTGCCCAGAGTCACAAAGAGCTGCAGTGGGTATCGAACATAGCTCCTCTGGTTCTCAGGCCACTACACAAACCATTACCATTCCAACATTCCTAGATGGTTGTTACACTCTGTTACACTCCTACCTGGCTGCTCCTGGTGGCGGCCATCTTGGAAGGTTCAGTTGAGGGGCGGCCATCTTGAGAGGTGCATTTGATCAGTTCCTGAAGGACGGCCATCTTGAGTAGATCATCTACATCGGTTCCTGAGGGGCAGCCATCTTGAGAGGCTTATTCCTATGGGCGTGCCCAATTAGGTAGGGTTACCATATGGCTCCAGAAAAAGGAGGACGGATTGAGCCAGCCGGGTTTTACTTCCATTGTTTTCAATGGAAGTAATTGAACCAGCCGGGTTTTACTTCCATTGCTTTCAATGGAAAGCAATGGAAGTAAAACCCGGCTGCCTCAATCCGTCCTCCTTTTTCTGGAGCCATATGGTAACCCTACAATTAGGTTCCTTGCCTGTCAGCTGTGGCAGGGATCTCCTGATGAGAGGCCTATTTAAGAACTAAACACGGTCATCAGTTTGCTTCGGCTTCTATCATTGTAGAGGTCTGGTGCGTGTTCTGAGCATTCTGCTGTCTTCTCCCGGCTTGGCTTTGACTTCTGGATTGGACCTGACATTCTCTGCTTTGCTGCCTGCCCTGACTTCTGGATTGGACCTGACATTCTCTGCTTTGCCGCCAGCCCTGACTTCTGGATTGGACCGGATATTCTCTGCTTTGCTGCCTGCCCTGATTCTCGGTTTAGACTTGATACTGTTTACTTGCTGCCTGGTTCGGCTAGCGGCCGTCCTTCCCGCTCGTATCCTGAAGTCCTGGTGGCCACCCGCACCTGAGAGCTCAACTCCTGGGGAATGGTGGTCGTCCCCAGGTGAAGCTAGGGGTTGTCCGGCTGCCTGACTGAGTGCGGCCTTCTTTTTCACCGTGCTTCTTTTTCACCGAGGCACAAGGGCTCACTACCAGTTCCGTAACAATGGTAGATACCAATCTTACTGCAGCTATCCAGGATTTTGTCTCTCCTTCTATTTCAAGATATTAGTGTGCCTGATTTGTTCCACACAGTTAAATGGAAAGTTTCATAGATATGCATTGCTATTGAAGGCTGAAAGCATGTTACAAAGTGTAGGGTGCATTCTTTCATGTTTGGATCTCATCAAACAATTCCTGTCATGTTTTCTGATATCCGGTAGCAGAAAAGAATGCCACAATGCGATTCCTTGCTTCAAAATAAATGGGAGTCATAAACACAACACAAGTTACCCCTCCCTGGATATAGTGAAGGAATTTGCTTACGCACCTTCAAAACTGGCACCTGTGTAGGAGCCATGAAAGCTTGACTTTGAAAAGGTCTAAATTAGCATATGAATAGTTCTAACTTTTAATTCAAAGACCAGTCATATACACAGTCTCAAAAGGATCATTTTTGTAGAGTAGTCTGTCCTTGGAGACCTTCTGTAACTTGGGTCAGATTCTTGTCATACAGCCCAATATCAGTAATTAGATATGAGCCAGAGAAATCCAGTAGCCAGAGGACTCTATCTGCAATCTTAGGTTTGTTCTTGACCTCAGTTCTCTAAAACAGTGGAATGATAACATTGTAGAAAGGTTATCAAAAGGGATTTGCAGGCTCATAGCCATATAATTATTGAGCAGTAGAAGTCAAGAGTTCATCCAGCTGTATTTTTTGACTTGGCACTTGAGCATTGTATCTTGCTGCCATTTACATGAGTTATTTTTATGCATAAATGGAGCTGTTTATTTTGACTTGAAGCTGAAGCTAATCTCTATTTTTTATTTTTTTGTAATTCCCTTACTGTATATTAAAGTGAAAGTTTTAGTACAAACATTTTATTGATGACTGGCAAATAGCAAAATTAAAAAAAAAAGATGAAGACAACTGAGATACGGTACATCATCACTTATAATGCTGTAAGCCAATTAAAAATGTGTCAGCTTCTTGGGGGGAGGGGGGGACCCACACCAAATGCTTAATTGTTTGGGAACCAACATTGTAAAGGTTTAATAGAAAAGCCTGTATTTGACATAACATGTTTTAAATGACACTGCTAATTAGCTTTCTCTTTGGAAGGCCAAGACCTTTTATGGTTACAATGGCTATCAACTGTTTATACCCAACAATCCTATCCTGGAAGTCAGTGGAAAGGTGTTCATACATAACATTATTGCCTCATATGGTTAAGACTGTCCTGTACAATGCTACACATCAACCCTCACAGATACCTTCTTTGTTTTTAAACAGTTTGAAGAATGGCTTAAAGGAAGCAGGAAATGCTTTTATAGCTACCAAACTCAGGAATTATTTAAATTTGTGAGAAGTATCGTTTCCCGCCCAACCCTTTTCCCTCAACCGTTGAAGACAGCAGCTCTTCATTCCAGATCTGGCATTTTGTCATCATCACTATCTGGTGAATCATCTGTCCCATCTACTTCTGATAAATCTAGTCCTCATCCCCATGCTGTCTATTTGGAACAGTTGGCCTTTATTCGGGGTCAACAGCAGCAACAGCGTTATATGTAGTGTAATAAACCTGGTCGTTTGTTGGCTCTTAAGTTGCGGCAACGTAGGTTTGACCGTACTATTTTGCGGATTGCTGATGAAAAGAACAGGATTCTGACAACATCTTCCTTGATTCGACAGAGATTTCAAACCTTCTACCAAACTCTGTACACGGCTGACCCTATGTTGCAACCTGGGGCCATAAACAATTTTTTGACATCCCAAGGGCTTCCCTCTCTGACTGTGGAGCAAAGTGATATGTTGGATGGTCTTATTCAAGTGGACAAGATAGTTACAGAATGTGCTTGGATTTCAGTGCGGAACGCTAGGTCCCCTATATAGAATCCTGGGGATAGTGCTAGTATTGTAAACATTAACACGTGTAATGCAGGCATAAATGGTAGTGCCTGTTTTTTAAATGGAATTTCCCTCTTATTGTCTATTTTGAATGTTCCTCTTCCCCACCACAGGTCTTTCTTTTGAAACATTAGAATATGACAGTAGGTGGTGACTGCTTGGCCTTTCTAGAGGGTTTTCATATACCTGATTCGGCCCCTTTTGAAAGAAAAGGCAAGTGTAATCCATGCTACACCTGAACAAGCCCCTGCTCCACATCCTGTGTGTGCACATTACTGGAACTGGAAAGATTATAGGGCCAGAGTTATATAGGGTGATTTCCCTAGAGAAGATAAATCCTGTTGGAACCTACAGGGCAATTGGCTCATAATGTTATACATCTGATTCCCTGGCCCTGTGTCATGTCCTTTCTGAAAGTTTTTAATAAAATAATTCTTTTTAGACATTCCATCCTTCACAGGACATTCTAGTTTTGAAAAAAAAAAGTTATGTATTTCAGCTTTGCAGAAATCAGACCCATAACTGTGTCCACTGCCGTGACTGCTCTGAAGTGGAAGTAGAGATGGTGGTGTCTTGTGCTTGTTTGGATATTGTATGATAGTATGAAGTCTATTCAGAGGTCATTGATGTCACCAGATTGAGGGACAGCAATGATGACTGGTCAAGCCTTCCATTCTACAAAATTCCTGAATAAAAAAATGACCTGCAGATATTTGCCTATGTCCTTTTGTGTGCTGTAAAATAATTGTGATATTGTATTAGAGCCAGCTGGAGGGATGTTTTGGCCATATCCCTTGAGGGTTTGCTCCTGTGCTGAAATATTTTCCACACTTCCACTTTGAGCTTTGATTCCATGGTAAATGTGTGAAAAGTTCCTCAGCTTGCAAGTACAGCTGGCAGCTTAAAGTATAAATGTGTTTCTTCAGGGGCTAGAACTGGAACACCATCATATATAATATAGTAAATGACAGAAAAAGACCAGCATGGCCCATCTAGTCTGCCAAGTAGAGTGGTCAGGGTTGTAATTGCAACTCTGTGCAAGTTATCTCAACCCCCCACCGCCAGCAAATAAAATACAGCTGCTCTGTTTATGCAGTAATGATGTTTTTTTTCATGTTTAGAGGGTACAGAATAAATGGGGATGTAAAACCAGAACCTGCCAGACCTCAGGCTTTACCCTCAGATGTAAAAATCTGCCTTTCTGCTTATCCCATGTTTTCTTGTTTTGCATCCTAAGGTTCAGTAATATCATCAGAGCACATACTCGGTTAGAATCAAGGTACAGCAACAGCTCTGGGGGATCATATGACGATGATAAACGTAAGTACTAATTTTACAAGGTAGGCAGAATGGTTTATAAGCTAGTGAGGAAGTTTATAACAGAGGAACAGGGCTGAGAATTATATTTTATTCCACAACACAAATTAATAAACTGACTCCGAGCATTTCTACTGCTAAGAGTGCTAAATTAAAGCATTTGAATTACCCTATCAGTAGCTTTAAACAGGTGGGGAAAGCTTCTGGAGTATGGCTCATGGAATGCATTCCAACCCTTCTGTGTGTATCTGTGGCTACATCTTTGTGTGTGTATGCATGTGTGTATATCTATGAGGGTCTTTCACATGGGGACCTGTTTTTGCTTGGAGTAGTACCCAAACATTCCATTGGTTTGGAAAGAATAAAATTAAACCAAGTGAGATACTACACACATGGTAACACTGTAAATGATGGCAGATAAAGACCCGCATGGTCCTTCCAGTCTGCCGAACAAGGTGGCCAGAGCCACACCCACCATTCTGTATGGGCCACAGCCACCCATGTTTAAACACTGGTTGACAAGTCTCCACCATGCCAACCACATATAGGCAACCAATATGATAGAGTCTTGGTTATAATCATATATCATCCTAAGAGAATGTATCTCTAACCATTGGATGCTACTGTCAAAGAACGCATTGTACATTAAAGCCAGAAGAGACTGGAAGACATGAATATGTATATCCTAGAGGAAAGAAGGGATAGGGGAGATATGATACAGACCTTTAAATAATTGAAAGGTATCAATATAGAAACAAATCTTTTCTAGAGAAGGGGAAACGGTAAAACTAGAGGATGTGAGTAGGGTTAAATGGTCAGTATTCTCAACAGAGAAGCGTAGATAGTGGGGGTTCCCCAGGGTCTATGCTGGGACCACTGCTTTTTAACATATTTATAAATGATCTAGAGATGGGAGTAACTAGTGAGGTAATTAAATTTGTTGACGACACAAAGTTATTCAAAGTTGTTAAATCGTGAGAGGATTGTGAAAAATTACAAGAGGACGTTTAATGTGAGCAAGTGCAAAGTGATGCATGTGGGAAAGAGGAACCTGAACTATAGTTACGTGATGCAAGGTTCCACATTAGGAGTGACCGACCAGAAAGGGATCTAGGTGTCATCGGTGATACGTTTGAAACCCTGTGCTCAGTGTGCTGCGGCAGCAGCTAAGAAAACAAATAAGTGTTAGGTATTATTAGGAAAGGAATGGAAACAAAAATGAAGATGTTATAATGCCTTTGTATCACTCCATGGTGCGACCGCACCTCGAATATCTGGGTATAAGATGACTGCAGAGCTATTCCAGGCACTGATAAGTTAGGACTACGCTGAATAACGGCAGTAGCCTGGTAACTTTTGGCTCTGCCACCGGATTGCCCTAACATTATCCGGATACTGCTGGGGCGGTCAGTGAATAGTTTCATCAGCAGTATTTATACAGTGCCACTGAAAATCAGTGACTGGCCCCTGTGAGCAGTACTTATCTTGGTAGGAACCATTCCTACCAGCTAAGTGCCGTTGATATCAGGCCTATGGATTTCATCATTATTTTGAACTTGAAAATACTTTATTTAATTTGGATTTTGCTCTCACCTTTTTCAGTAGTAGCCCAAGGTGAGATACATTCAAGTACACTAATGCACTGTATGCAGTCATTTTACTATTTTTTGCTGTTAAACTTGTAACTTTTATTTACAATTTATTTATAACTGTTGAAATTTCCACAGATGTTTTACAGCTCAGAGAAAAGTAAGGTATTGCTCTCGCATTAAACATATACCTCTCATCTAACATAATATTCTTCTGCTTAATCCCATTCTTTATATCCCCATCGAACACCCTTTTCTTGCTCCCTCCCTCTCCTCCTTCCCCCAAAATTGTACATCTTATGTCACGGTATACCTGGTGTACACCACTTTCAGTGAATCTCTTTTAAAGGCGGTTAATAAATTTCAATAAATAAATCTTTTGAAATGTTTCAGATGACCCAGTTTCTCCCTATACAAGTTGGCTACTGAATACTGTGGAAACAAATCAGCCGCAGCCTTTACCAATGCCTGGCAATGGTGGATGCTGGGCGCCACTGGTCGATTACCTCCCAGAAACTATCACCCCAAGGGGACCACTTCATAGGTAAGACCAGGATTAAGATCCTAGGGGCCCTTTTAACAAAGTTGCAGTAAGCCCAACGCAGGCTTACCACTTGCTCTTCCGGGACTACTGCCGGCCCAACGCAGCCTCCGGTGGTAGTCCTGCCCCGAACGTGCACTATTTCTGGGGGAAATGAATACCCCCAGAAATGGCTTATGCGGTGGTAACCCGGGGGCAATCGGGCATCGCCACATGCTGCCTGGTTACTGTAGAGCAAGCTCAAGAAATAGAGGCGAGACATTAGGCTCAGGTTCAGGACTAGGCTGTGGTTTGTTTCCTGTGACACAAGAGTCGCAACCTTAAGCTGAAAAAGCAAGTGCTGCTGAAAAGGCATTTTTACAGAGCCAGTTTGAACAGGTTTTGAAGAGACAGCAAGCAAACGAAGCACGTATAGGAAATGCACGTAAGGAAATCAAGTAAAAAATTTTAGTATATAAGTAAGTGCTTAGAACAGGAAAACGAGCATTGCGTGTCTGGATTCCTTGATTAGTGAGTAGTGAATGTAATGCTCCCTCAAGAACCTTCACATATTTGCTTCTTGAGCCTTTATTAATTCCTTCTCATTTCTGTAACCTGTGAAACCACTGAATAAATCTTGCTTGATTTGATTAATTATATTTTTTGTAGATCCCATTTATTTCAGCTTTACGAGCCTAGGGTCTCAGAAGGCTTTGTCTGCCTTAGGCCCTCAACATTACCACCGGGTTAGCGAGAGAGCCCTATCGCCACCCTCAGTTGGTTGGCGGTAAGGGCTCCCCACCGCATGGCCATGCGGTAAGGGTTCTCTTACCGCATGGCCATGTGTGTCTGGAGTCTTTATCCACGTACGGTAAAAAGGGCCCTGGCACACAGGAGAAACGTTCCCCCACCTCTAGCGTTGGGCCCTTTTTCCTGCAGCTTGGTAAAAGGACCCCCTTATATGTGGGGGACAATTTTCAGACCATCCACATTACACCTTATTTTTGTTTAGAAAAGTACTTAAAACTTACTTAATTTCATTTTGTAAATAAGTTTGTTTTAATGAATTTGAATTGTGTTTAGTTTCTCTACTTTACTACTACTACTACTACTTATCATTTCTATAACGCTACTAGACGTATGCAGCGCTGTACACTTGAACAAGAAGAGACAGTCCCTGCTCGACAGAGCTTACAACCTAATTAGGACAGACAAACAGGGACAAACAAGAGATAAGGGAATGTTAAAGTGAGGATGATAAAATAAGGGTTAGGAGTTAAAAGCAGCATCAAAAAGGTGGGCTTTTAGCTTAGATGTGAAGACAATCAGAGATGGAGCTTGACGTTCCGGCTCAGGAAGTCTATTCCAGGCAGGGCCGTGCCTAGGGTTTCTGGCGCCCCCCTGCAGACTATCAGTTGGCGCCCCCCCCTGCAGACTATCAGTTGGTGGCGGCGGAAATGACATCAGAAGAAGGCGGAACACAGCGAAGGGAAGGCTAGAGATGTCGGGAGCGCCGCCTCCTTCACTGACGCTGCGCTGCCGAACTGCCATGGAGGTAAATTTTAAAAAGGAAAAAAAAAAAAGAAAAGGGTTGTTGGTGGGGGGGGAGAAGAGGGCGGGCAGTCGAAACATGGGAGCGGGAGGGCGAGCGAGGTGAGCATGGTGTGGCGGCGCCCCCCAGAGGGAAGCGCCCCCCTGCCATGCTTACCTCGCTTACCGTGTTGGCACGGCCCTGATTCCAGGCATATGGTGCAGCAAGATAAAAGGAACGGAAATCTGGAGTTAGCAGTGGAGGTAGAAGGGTGCAGATAAGAGAGATTTACCCAGTGAACGGAGTTCCCAGGGAGGAATGTAGGAAGAGATGAGAGTGGAGAGGTACTGAGGAACTGCAGAGTGAATGCATTTGTATGTCAGTAAGAGGAGTTTGAACTGTATGCGGAAATAGATAGGAAGCCAGTGAAGTGACTTGAGGAGAGGGCTAATATGAGCATAACGACCCTGGCGGAATATTAGTTGTGCAGCAGAATTTTGAAACAGATTGAAGAGGAGAGAGAGATGGCTAAGTGGGAGACCTGTGAGAAGCAAGTTGCAATAGTCTAAGCGAGAGGTGATAAGAGGTGGGATGAGGGTTTCTGGTAGCGTGCTCAGAAGGAAAGGGCGAATTTTGCTGATAGTATAGAGAAAGAAACGACAGGTTTTAGCAGTCTGTTGATTATGAGCAGAGAAGGAGAGGGAGGAGTCGAAGATGACCCCAAGGTTACGAGCTGATGAGACAGGAAGGATGAAGTGTTATCCACAGAAATAGAGATGGGGGAGGGGGGAGGAGAGGTTGGTTTAGGGGGAAAGATAAGAAGCTCAGTCTTGGTCATGTTAGTTTCAGATGGCGCTTAGACTTTGCTGTAATTCCTGAATAATGCCACAAATAAATTGTTGCACTATTCAGGAATTACAGCCAAGTAGAGAATTGAATACAGTTTGGCCAATAGTAATTTAAAATCCGAATATAAATAATCCAGGACTCTACTGTGCTAACCTCCTATTGAAATATTAACACTTGATCTCTGATTTCATGTTGCTTATTGTATTATTTGTTATGCTAAAGCTCATACCCATTATTCGTATTCGGTATTCATATTCCGCCCAAGTAATACTTTTCATTATTCATATTTGGCTGAACAGTAAAATATGCTATTCAGTACAGCTTTATTACGTACCTGCATAAATTACTTTGAAAGTTGCTCCCTCCTATCGGAATCAAAGCTTGATGACCTGAGAAGTATTGAATTGCATCAGCAAAATCCAACAGGCAGCTTTCATAACAGGTGTATAGATCAAACTATGAAGACAGAACCTGGAATATGCTCCCCTATTTTAATCCGTTCTAAGTACATCCCTATTCCTACCCCTCCCTATACTTTCTCCCATACAATCCCAATAGCACACCCTCCTCCCACTCCCCCCACTCCCCTACCACTACCATCCTCCTCCCTTACCCACCTTACCTACCCACATCTAAACGATCACCTCTTTATCTACTATATTACAGTCATATCCTTTCTATGCTACTTGTAAACCTGATATTCTATGTAGCCGCATTGAACCTGCTAATGAGTGGGAAACACGGGTATAAGTGTTACAAATAAAATATTTATTTATTCACAAAAGCTTGATATACCGCTACTTGCACAATGACCTCAAAGGTGGCTTACAAAGTATCTTTATAAAAGCCCAGTGGGTATAAAAAAAAAAAAAAAAGAAAAGGGAAGAAAGAAAATAAATAGTTGATTTTAAGGGACAAGATTATGTGGTAAAAAAAAAAAAAAAACTTGGCTGCTCATACAAACTTTCATTTCAAATTTTAGTATGTTACAGAACATTAAGGAACATGTAAGAAAAAAAAATAAACAAAATGAAACTACACATTGTTACGTGTCAGTGGCATAGCCGCAGGGGGCCCTGGGGGCCTCAGCCCTCCCAATTTGGATACAGGCCCGCCAAAGTCTGATGGTTTGGCTGGCAGAGGTCCCCAAGCCCTGCCAGCGGAAGCTTTCCTGCAGCGATATTTGCTGCCGCCCTGCTTCCCCCTCACTCACGCGCATGCTCGGTTTAACGAACTGAGCATGCACGAGTTTCGCGCATGCTCGATTTCACTAAAACTGAGCATGCGCACCGGGGCAGGAAAGCAGGGCAGACACATGGCACCAAGTATCGCAGAGTTGCGGGGCAGAATGTGCTGTCCACTTTGGTCTCACCCCCCCCCCCCCAAATTATGGTCTGGCTATGCCTCTGTTACATGCAAGTGCACTTCAAAGGAGACCAGAATGGCAGTATAAAATAAAATAAAATAGCATTTAGATTTAATTACAAATAACTTCAAATAAATATAAATAAATGATGTGGCAAATAATAAATATGGATACATATGAAAGAACATGTTTAGATAATATACCATATAAAAAGCAGCTGAGGTGACTAACGGTTATAAATATACTGAAAGGTCTAATTCACGGTTCAGACCATGAGGTGTCACTGTATTAAATTCAAAATATATATTTTTTCATTTCAACCCACTGCCAAAACCTTTAAGGGCCACACTAGTGATAGAGACACCCATTATATTTCTAAGGGTGTCTCTAGCAGTAGCGCGCGCTAAAAGGTTTGCGGGCATATAGTGTGGCTTAGTAACGGGGCCCTAAAGCCTTTGCCTCATCTGGGTCTGTCTGGAAACATCATTGTTTGACTACAAAACAGCTCACGTTTTTTTTTAATTATAAATAAGCCTTCAATACCACATCTTTGCCCCTCTGAGTAATTTTTTAAATATAGGATAGGAAGTTTCTGATTTAACAGTTATTGGTAAGTATTCCTAAATTTAGGCAAAAACAGTTTATATAGCATTGTTATGTATCCAATATTAGTTAAAAGCATTGTGTTAAGGGTTCAATAAGAACTTATGCTGAACGTCCACATTCATACTGAGTGCCCAAGTAATGACATCTCTAAATACATGCATTAAAATTAGGGTATTTTGTGCATTTATAATACAATGATAAGCACTTAATCTTGAAGTGGCTCACCTTGCAAAGTTGCAGGTGGAAGGGTAGCTAATTAAGAACCCAGCTCAAAACTATCTTTTTGGCTGTTTGAGGTGAATTTGAATTCCAGGGAGATATGTTCAATTCCTCCCTGAATCACTCCTTCAGATTCCTAACAAGTTATTGATAGTTATTTGTGGATGGGAGAAGGTGTAAATGTCAACAGGGAAATATTTTGAAGCGTGTGTGTATTTATTATTTATTTATGATATTTGTATCCCATTACTTTCTGTGAGTAAAGGTATGAGTGATGTGATAATATGGGAGTGGGAGTTCTGAGATGAATGTACGAGGCATTCGTAGAACAGTAAGTATGACACATAAAGTCCATACTTACTGTTCACTAATGCATCGTACATTCATCTCAGAACTCCCACTCCCATATTATCACATCACTCATACCTTTACTCACAGAAAGTTATATCATATGACTTCATGTCTTTTTATCGCCCCTAAGCTACCATTGTTTCCTTCCAAGTTGCAATGCCTATGTGCCATTATTACATCCCTTAACGACACTCAATTGTTTCGCTTAACCCTGCATAATATAATCCCTAACTATCGTAACAAATTGTATTTCCAACATTCAAATCATATTGTAAGCCACACTGAACCCGCAAAAAGGTGGGAAAATGTGGGATACAAATGCAATAAATAAATAAAATAATAAATATATCCCAAGCAAGTTCAGGTTCAATGTGGCTCACCACAGCAACATTTCACAGCTATTGAACCTTTTCCTTAACCAATTGGTCTTTTTAAAGACCAGTTCATGTTTGTTTTACCAGATGTATTCACCAAAGATATATGTGACTGACAAAAGTCTACACCATCTAGACTCCTGTGGCAGGCACATATGTGCTGAAGCATGGTGCCATGTCAAGTCAGCTTAAATAAACACCTGTAATTTCACTTTGGAATCCTGAGTCCGGTTTTTGAAGAGCCTGATCCAGTTCCCACTCCTTGCTGTTTGACTCCCTTAAAATAAAGTAAAACATATGATAGCAAGTCCAAGTTACATTTGATATGCAGTCAAAAACGTGAAAATTCAAAAGTAATTTACGTTAATAATGCAATAAAATCAACAATAATGATACATTTTAGTGTGAAATTTTATTATGTATACAGTGAATCAGTTATTTTCATCAACGAGAGATGATTCTACCAAGTATATTTTTAGTAGTTTACAGAATATAAAATAGTCAGCTGTATGACTTAATCGCATTGGAAGGGAGTTCATTTAGTACATTGGTAGGAAAAAAAACATTTTATTATTGTATTTTGTTACAATTTGGGAAATGGCGAACAAGGAAGTCTGTAGAGGATTTAGATGTGTTACGTTTTGGTAGTTCAATAGGGGCCCTTTTACTAAGCGGCAATAAGACCAATGTGGGCTTACCGCTCGCTAATTCGGAACTACTGCCGGGCTACCACATGGTTAGCATGGGAGCTCTTATCGCCACCTCAGTGCAGTAAAATGGGGCCTCAGCATACCTCAAAAGCACGCATTGACGCCAGTGCAGGCTCCCTTTTACTGTAGCTTATTAAAGGGGCCCTAAGATTATACATATAGGATGTGGAAAGGCCATATATGAATACAAATAATTTGAATGTAATTCGCAGATTTATTGGGAGCAAGTGTAATTTCAGTAATAAAGGAGTCGCTTTAGAGTAGCGGGGGGCTCTGAGTACCAGGCAAACCACAGTGTTCTGGGGCTGCTTGTAATTTTCTTCGTAATGAGGTTTTTAATCCTGCATAAATTGCATTACAGTAGTGAAATTTAAATAGTACTAGTGATTGGGTTAGGCTCTAAAAATTGAACTTGAAAAAGATTGAGACCATACTTCCCATTTCCATAGGGCCCCTTTTACCAAGCTGCAGCAAAATGGGGCCTGTGTTGGTGTCGGCACCAGTGGCGTAGCCACAGGTGGGCCTGGATGGGCCCACCCACTTAGGGCTCAGGCCCACCCAACAGTAGCACACGTTGGTGGCAGCTGGTGGGGATCCCAAGCTCATCCAGCTGAAGACTTCCCCTTGATGGTAACGAAAACAGTACTCTCCCCGATACTGGCACCTGCTCATGTTCAGTTTTCTGCACATGCCTGCTGCAGGACTGAAAAAGGTAGAAATTAGCGTTTCTCACCTGCTGAGATATTTCTTGGTGGTGGGGGGGGGGGGGGAAAGAGAGCACTTGGTGCCCATCCCACTTCTTGCCTAGGCCCACCCAAATCTGTAGTCTGGCTACGCCCCTGGTCGGCACATGTTTTTGATGCGCGCAGAGGCCTCTTTTTACCCGCAGCTGCTAAAAGGTAGTTTTCTTTTCTACAGGAAATGGACCGTTCGGCAAGTAAAGCACTTTCCTGAATGGCCATTTTGGGGGAGGGGGGCCATTGAGGTGGTGGTAAGGGCTCCGGCGATGACCAGGGCAGCACATACTGCCGGGTATACTCCGGCGCTACAAAATTAATATATTTTTTGTAGCGCTGGATATGATGGTACACTGGGGGTGGGAAGTACCGCTAGGCTGCTGCTGGTAGCCCAGCGGTATTCCCTGTTTAGCGAGCGGTAAGCCCACGTTGGGCTTACTGCCGCTTAGTAAAAGGGGGCCCATAGTGATTTGAAGACATTGGATACTACTTTAAGTACCCGAGGGTCCAAATGGTAATTGATAATTGCATTGTAAAACACAAAATACATGTACAATTTTAAGGTCCACCCAAACTGCAGCTAGAGCATGCCTCTTTCATGTCTGTTTGCTTGCTGTATACAAGTACAAGTTGTGCCTCTTCTAAAATTTATACTTGCATATGCTGGTTTGCACATGTAAATGGATTTGTTTTACATATGTAAACCTTCTAAAATCATCTCCCAATATATACATAAAAAAAAACTTGTCAAATCTCTTACATGGTGCCTTTGAGCACTTTGTTCTACGCTAAGCAGGTTTTTTAGTATACCAATCTTAAGCATAAATCCTCCTTTGTGAGTAAATTGTGCAAAATGCCTTGTATTTCTTTTGTTACATCATTATGGATGTGTTTATCATTTCTTCTGTATATCTAGTGTATATCAAGTCATTACACACTAGAGAAAAGGAGAGCGAGAGAGGTGATATGATAGAGACATTTAAGTACTTGAAAGGTATTCAAACAAACCTCTTCCAGAATCGTAGTTGTGGCTGAACTAGAGGACATGAATGGAAATTGCAGGGAGGTAGACTTAGGGGTAATAGACGTCTGGAACGCCCTTCCAGGATAGGTAGTAGAGTCAAAAACAGCAAATTCAAAAATGCGTGGGATAGACATCAGCTTTTGATTGGGAGCCTGGCGCTTATAAAAATGCCAGATGCACTTTTGCTCTTTACTGCTGCCACGGTTTTCTTGATATTTGTTTTTTATTCTGTCTCCTAGATGCAATATTGCTGTCATATTCATGACTGAGATGGTAGTGGATCACAGTGTGAGAGAAGACTGGGCCCTTCACCTTCCTCTACTGCTTCATGCACTTCTCTTAGGTAAGAGCTACACATAGCAACAGTTAAAATCTAAGGTTTTTCTTGTAGGGCGCTGTACTTTATTAAAATTTTACTAGTTAGGAAAGTAAGTCTAGATTACATCAGATCCATTGCCAAAGAGAGTAAAATTGACTGATAGTTATGTCGAAGCAGCTGATAGCAGGATTGCAAAAAGAAAAATTGTCTTGGTAGAATAGAAAAAATATATGAAATAATAAATAAAATGAAGTGCAAAATATTACTTTAAAACCTGGTCCGTTAGCTGCTGTTGTGATTGACTATGATTGCTACTGACGGTGATTTAAAAAATCACAGTTGGCTCTCTAAAAGCTTTCAAACTGCTGATAAATACATTTATAGCTGCAGCTGCTCCCTAACTTGACTTACCCTTTCCATATCCTAATGAAAATGTAAGCACCCTCAGGAGCTCTTAGTTCCACACACAACATTAACTGATTTGAGGCCAAATCTAAATCGAATACAAATATTCGGTACAGCTCTATTCCACTTATTAACAAAAGGTGGAAAGAAGAGCAAATAAAGGCCAGTATGGTTAAAAGGTGAAGTAAGAGAAGCTATTAGAGCCAAAGAACATCTTTCAAAGAAGGGAAAAGGATCCAAATGAAAATAAGAAGCAACATAAGCACTGGCAAGTTAAATGCAAAGCACTGATAGAAGTCTAAAAGAGTATATGAAGAGAAACTTGCCACAGAGGGAAAAACTGACAGTGACAACTTTTTCAGGTACATCAGAAGCAGAAGCCTCTGAGGGAATCCGTGGGACCATTAGATCATGAAGGAGCAAAAGGGGCACTCAGGGAGGACAAGGCCATAGCCTTTTAGGCAGAGGCACAGTTAGGCGGATCGCCAGGGGAGTAGCCGCTCCCCCAAATGGAGTTTTGACGGTGCCGCATTCAAAATACACGCCGGCACCTTCTGCTCCCCCCATGCCCTCATCCTGGCTACTGGGCATAGGCACCCGGTATAGGAGTCTTAGGGAAACATCTTCCCAGCTGCAAGCCCTCTTCTCATATGAGGAAAGGCTAAAGAGTTTTAGGTTTACGGCAGATGGAAGCCTATGGGGCCGGTACAAGCAGCAAGAATGAATCACTGCATGCATCGGAGACACCTGTGAGGGAAGGGGTTCAGAGACTGGAGTGCAGATGCTGGGATGCCGCGGAGAGGGGGGAAGAGAGCAGTATGGTGCTGCAGCTGGGTGGTCCTGAGCCAAGATTGGGTGGGCCTGTGCCCACCCAGGCCCACCCATAGCTATGCCATTGTCTGGGAAACTAAACAAAGGAAACCAAAAGCTCTATATGAACTTAGGAGAAAATGAATGGATGATTTGTGGCAGGCAGTGAAAGGAAAGGATGGCTAAAACAAACATGATCTTTTTCTGAAATGTAAAAATTACGAGAAGATCAATTTAAATAAACTATTAGGTTCTTGGGGGGGGGGGGGGTCATGGTGGAACAAGAAAGGGGGGAAGGGGAAGCCATAACATTCTTCCAAATGAGGGCCATTTATTTTTGCTACTTATGTGAATTAGAAATTAATGAAGAAAGATTTGACCTTTTTGTCTGCTTCTCAAAGGTGCTTCAGGCTTCCTTGGCATGTTGGCTTGTACTGGATTTTTCCCTCGTTTAAAATGTGTCCGCTCTAAGTGATTTTCTAACTCTTCCGTACAGGTCTTGATCATTACCGCCCTGAAGTCTTTGAACACAGTAGAAAGCTGCTACTCCATCTTTTGATTGCTTTGTCTTGTAACAGCAATTACCAAGCCATCGCCTCAGTGCTTCTACAAACCAGGGAGATGAATGAAATCAAGACACTGACGGTTCAGTCGGCATACCCCCCTGAATATTTGTATACAGGTAATGAAAGAGAAATCCAAACAGGGGCCCATACTTAATGCTTCTGTAGTGGTAAAACACTTCTGTGTAGGAAAGAAGAGCAGGACCTAGGGATGATCATGTATGATGAACTTAAGGTAGTCAAATGGGTAGAAAAGGCAGTGGCCAAAACCAGAAGGATGCTCGGGTCCATAGGGAGAGAAATGGCCAGCAGGAAAAAAAGTGATGATGCCTCTGTATAAGACTCTGGTAAGACCTCATTTACAATACTATGTACTGTTCTGGAGACCGCACCTTCAAAAAGATGTAAAAGGGATAAAGTCAGTCCGGGGAGAGATTACTAAAATGATCAGTGATCTTCAGAATTTAAAGATCTCAGTTTTTATACTTATACCAACCAGGAGTACTGGAGACAGCCAAGTATCAATGTAATGAATGAATTAAACCTTTATTGAAAGCCAATGACATAATAATATAATAATAAATGAGATATATATTTGCAAGATACGAACTGAGGAGAAACTAAACTAAGACAACCGACATAAAATTCTGCAGTAATAAAGTTCATGAAAATTACTGCATCTAACAAATGTACCTATGGTATAAAAAATACATAGCTTTACTATTTAAATAGTTGTTAAAATCATAAATGTCCAAAATATTCTTCATCATATTTGGAGCCTCAAGTAGCAAAATGCTGAAAGAACAAACAAAAATGGGGGAATATAAAAGTTGGGGAGAAAAATTCATAGGCTAAATTTTTAAAAACTTATATCGAAAGCATTGTAAAAAAAAAAAGAATTCATGTCTACCTAAAGAGAATTAGAAAAAATGTTGAGCGATACTTGGACAAGACTAGTTGACATCATTTATAACAAATCATTTAAAAAACAAAATAAGAATAAATATGAAGATCACCTAAGTGATACCATAACGTGTGCAAATAATTTTTTTAAGGAACACTTTCCGTGAAAGGCCTAGTGAACAAAGTTACAGTGTTCTTTTCTCAAAAAAAAAAAAAACCGCTGCACATACTCAGGTGGCTCCTTTAAAAGAAAAGAAGGTAAAGAAAAAAGTGTTGCAGAATGCAAATAGAAAATGTTGCTAAGTGTCACTAGCACTGTTCCTCTAAACTGAGCGGAAGTGGGAGGTGGTGCTTCAATATTGTGTTTTAAATCACTTACTCCTGTATTTGCAATGGCGCGCTATAGGTGTGTTAGCGTTTTTAATGTGTGTTAAACACTAAGACACCTATAGGTTAGGAGTTACGGACCAAGAAAGGGATCTGGGTGTCGTCGTCAATAATACACTGAAACCTTCTGCTCAGTGTGCTGCTGCGGCTAGGAAAGTGAATAGAATGTTGGGTATTATTAGGAAAGGTATGGAAAACAGGTGTGAGGATGTTATAATGCCGTTGTATCGCTCCATAGTGTGGCCGCACCTTGAGTATTGTGTTCAGTTCTGGTCGCCGCATCTCAAGAAAGATATAGTAGAATTGGAAAAGGTGCAGCGAAGGGCGACTAAAATGATAGCGGGGATGGGACGACTTCCCTATGAAGAAAGACTAAGGAGGCTAGGACTTTTCAGCTTGGAGAAGAGACGGCTGAGGGGAGACATGATAGAGGTATATAAAATAATGAGTGGAGTGGAACAGGTGGATGTGAAGCGTCTGTTCACGCTTTCCAAAAATACTAGGACTAGAGGGCATGCGATGAAACTACAGTGTAGTAAATTTAAAACAAATGGAAGAAACTTTTTCTTCACCCAACGCATAATTAAACTCTGGAATTTGTTGCCGGAGAACGTGGTGAAGGCGATTAGCTTGGCAGAGTTTAAAAGGGGGTTGGACGGTTTCCTAAAGGAGAAGTCCATAAACCACTACTAAATGGACTTGGGAAAAATCCACAATTCCAGGAAAAACATGTATAGAATGTTTGTACGTTTGGGAAGCTTGCCAGGTGCCCTTGGCCTGGATTGGCCGCTGTCGTGGACAGGATGCTGGGCTCGATGGACCCTTGGTCTTTTCCCAGTGTGGCATTACTTATGTACTTATGTATTGGTGCGTTAGTGTTTAACGCGCCTTAACTTTTTAAAGGCATGTTAAAAACACTAACACACCTTAGTAAACAAACCCCTAAGTTAGGGGAAGGCTCCATGGAGTTCTGCAAAGCTGGTCTGTCCCTCATTATTGAAAATGTGATAGTGAAACAGCGCCACCCACTGGCAGGAGTTTAGGTGGAGAACTGCTCAGCTTAGAAGGAACAGTGGTCGCTAGGCTTAAAAATCATGTACAAAAATCATATGCCAGTTACACGTGTTCTCCAAAGGAAATAGATGCCTACGTTTCTTTATAGAATATTCCCTTGAGGGCACGTTGTTATAGAATTGCCCTTAATAAGTGTAATTTTTTATAAGGAGCCACCTAATTTTAGGTGCTAAGAAGCTTGTAAATGCCAATATATTTTTTAAAATATTTATTCTTTATTAGAAACCACAAAATCACAAAACATACAACTACATTTCCGGACAGTAGACCTGAAACAAAGAAACCTACAACAGACTCCATAAACATAAGTGGTAATTTGCATATTTTCACCCATCCTGCCCCTCCCTTAGGCACCCACTGGTCAAACCAAAAAACATAGAGAACAAGGTCCAGACTGCCTATGTTGTTCCTTCACAAGAACAATAAATGCTGATATTTTTAGTCATTTATGCACATAAGTGGCCTCTTATAAAATACTATCGAGCATGAAAGTACATGTAGAATTTTCATGGAACATACTTTTCACTGTGGATGTGGTGTGCATGGGGTTGATTTTGGGTCAGAGCATGGGTGACGCTGGAGCTGGTGAAAGTGCTAATGCCTACATGTACGTATGTTTTTTTCACCCTGTGCTAGTATTTTATAAACTCAGTTAAGCTCTTTATAAAATAAGTACATGAAAATGCACATCAAAAATCTAATAAACATAAACACATTAACTAGGTATGATTTTATAAAATTGCCATTCATATGTATTCTGCAAACATCACATTTATAAAGATAAGTGTCTGTGATGCCCTTAAGAAAATTATTTTAAAAAATTTGAAAAGAGGATCAAAAATATATAAAGTGATAAAGGACTAACTAAATAGAAAAGAAAAATAAAAAAAAAAAAAAGGTTCTCTTTCTGGAGGTTTTTAAGGCTGATGAAGAAGCCTGCCCGGCAAACTTCAAAAGCAAAAACAAATTACCCGAGCATCTGAAGCCTTTTTCCTCCTTGAAATAAAGGATTGATAAATGAAAAATCATAAGAAGGTAAAGATTGTAACTTGTTTCTAGTAGATTTAAATGTGTTTGAATTCATAAATAAAAAAATGTTTCTAAAGAAACGACCCCATCTTTTCCTGAAAGTTCTTTGCTGTTAACTTCTTAGCTATAATTCATGACAGACACATTAGAATTTAGAGTCTCAGAGCCAAAATAGCAGCTACCTGAGTGAAGCAGGATGATATACTTACAGCAAATATAATTATTCAAAAATGTTTGTCTGGATAAATATGTTTGATATTCTGATATGCAACAGCCTTCCTGTTATCAGTCAGATTAAGGCCTTCAAGTATTTATCATACTGATAACAGACCTGCCAAAAAGGAAAGATTTCTGACTATAAATCTTAGTTTATCAATGAAAATATATGGACAGAAATAACATTATCTTGTCTTAGTGTTAAAAAGAAAGAGAAATTCAGCATTCCCAGCCTGCTAAAATGATGGGAGTTGGCTGCTGGGTGTGCCAATGAACCAGAACAGGAGACTTTGCTTCCAGCACTGTCTGAGGTTTGCATGCGAAGGTAGGAATTTAAGATGGTAAACAAGCTATGTTTGACGTACAGAGGTGCGCATCTGTGTACGAAGGCTGCGGCTTGATAACTTAGGAAGAATGCATTCTTTCAAGTCCTCACTCTGACACACAGGCTGAAATTCCTCCTTTATCTGCTTGTTCACTGCTGCCAGGTGGCCTTGATTTTCTGCGGGAGTACCAGTCCTCACCTGTGCCAGACTCTGGGCTGAGCTCCAGCTCCACCTCCTCCAGCATCAGTCTGGGAGGCAGCAGTGGAAATATCCCACAGATCACCCAAGAATTAGAGGACATGGAGACAACAGCAGAGATGGATGAAAAGGCAAACAAGTTAATTGAATTTCTGAGCACTAGGTAAATAAATGTAAAGGAATGGTTATAAAGATGCTTGTTTTCCAACCACAGGTCTTCATCAGTAAAGATTGTTTCCAAAGGCACACAATAGGAAAAAGTTATTTATTTATTTTCACATAAGACCCTGTATATATGTATGTATGTATGTGTGTATGTGTGTGTGTGTGTGTGTAGCGAAAGGGACAAATAATTACAGGGTCAAATAATTACTCTTTGTTTTTAACTGTTCAGGTCAGTTTTCAAAGATATCTAGCTGGATAAGTAAGGACTTAGCTAGATCAAAGCCTTTGAAAATTTAGTTGGCTTGATCAGATAAATTTAGACCTATTTTCTTTAAGTGGCTACATTTAGCTTGCGGAACTAAAGTCACCTATAAAAAAGTTGCAAAAACAATCACCAAAATTACCTTCTGAATATTTTCAGCCATAATTTTGTTTTCTTTTACTTTTTTAAATATTTTTTAAATGATTTTTTACTTCCTTAATGCACCCATATAAATACTAAAAGGAGGAAAAAAGCCTCAGCAATCACAAACTTATGCTGTGGAATTGTTCCTTGGATTTTGTTTTGTTACTTAAAAAGGTGGGGGTTGCGAGTGGTTGCGAGTGGAATAACTTGGTCAGCCAAATCTAGGCACTGGATGGTCACAGTATACAAGTCCTTCCCCTGCCACCCTGAAGGGAGATGGAAGGCGTAGTCTTGCCAAATCTGTGAGCACCATAGTGGTTTTGCATTTTTGATTCTGCTGGTCAGCCAAATTGGCAATATCCTTTAGCACCATTATTACAACAATTTAGTTGCTGAAGCATTGTAGATCACATGACTCCTGAAGCAGGCGATTGTTCATGGCTCCGTGTCAAGTTTTTTTTCTATTTGTCTTCAATAAATTTTGAGATTGTCACTGCCTGCCCAGACTTCCTCCTTTTTTGGATTGCTATTGTTATACCCCCACCTTTTTGTTTTTTGATTTGTACACATGGGCAAGACATAGACAGGGCTCCACTTACACGCATGATTTACAGAATACTGTAAGTTGCGCATTAAAGTGCCACATTTAGGCAAGAATATTTATGCCTGCTTTTGATGCAGCGTAAGTGGGCATGCCTTAATATGGGTGTGTAGATGCCAATTTATGCTAGTAGTGATTCTATATAGGTCGCCTAAATTTGGGCGCAGAGCCCAGATCCACACGCAAACTAATTAGTTAACAAACTGCTAACAATCAATTGTTGATGTGAATTGGCACTACTTTGGAGTTGCATGCGGATCTGCCTGCACGCTATTCTATAATGCCATGTTCCTAAATTGACTCGTGCACAGCTTACAAGGGATGTGGCCATGGGGAGGGTCATGGGCGGGTCAGCAGTGTTCCCAAAATTTGGATGCAGCGTTATAGAATACCAAAGTTATGCACCCAACTTACATGCCAAGATTTACACCAAGTTTTAGCAGTTGTAAGAAATTGGGTGTGAGAATGTTTGCTGAATGAAAGGGTGCTCAGCCCAGAATACCCTTTATAGAATAGGGATTAGTGTGGGATTTTCCCGGGACGTACATTTGAGCCCTATTTATTGAATCTGGCCCTCAATGTACTACATTAAGTACCTAACTTTGGTGTCCAGTTATGAATTGCCCCCCTAACGCTGCTGGATTTTTTTTTTCGTGTAAAGCACTTAGATGTTCATCACAGCACAGCACCAAACTTCTAAGTGCTTTTAAAATAGTGACTTCATTGTGTTCTACAAAATACATTTAAATATTTTAATTTTAGCTATATTCATCTCCCTGTTCCGAAAGGATGGACCCCACCTTAACTGGGATGGAACCAGGCTGCTGGCGCTAACTTTTAGGAAGGAGATAGAGCAGCTTTTAAACTAAAATGGGGGGGGGGAGGGGGCACCCACAGTGGCTCAGGAGCACATGGTTTGGTGTGCAGCATCCTCAAAGGATACTGTTGAAACAGGACATTTAAGGAATCTCAGTAGAGAGGTTTCAATAATGGTGAAAGAAAGCCAGTAGTGTTCAAGGGGAGAACAGAGTAAAGGATTCAAATTATCGCCATCACCTTCAATGCAGCTTGTAGATGCTAGGAAAAAATACAATTTTAAGTGTCTATATACAAATGCTAGAAATCTAAAAAATAAGATGGGGAGTTGGAGAATGTAGCACTAAATGAAGAGGTAGATATAATAGGCATCAACGACCTGGTGGAAGGAGGACAATACGGTCATACGGCGCCTTAATGATACAAACTATTTTATATCTATGGACTCTCAAGACAGAAAACAGCATATCTTTCATATAAACATGTTAAAGGCCTACGTAGATGGTACAGCTATGGTGTTACCTGTGTGTAGCCCACCAGAAGAGGGTCAGGATAGTGAACCCATACCTGACCTCCTAGCAGACACATTACCAGAGTGATCTACACAACAAGTTGTAGTGGGAGAGCACTTAACCCCCCCCCCCCCCCCCCACACACACGCACACACACACACTTAGAAACAGCAGCTAGAAGCAGTACTGCAAACATGCTGATGTATTTTCTACTAAACCAGGAATTACTCATTTGGCTAATCACAATGCAGACACTGGTGACCATAAACTACTGAAGCAGAGTGCTTATCGAATATCTGCTGAGATGGAGAAGCAAATATCAAAGAGCGCATTGCTTTCAAAATCTGCACGCTGGTTCACAAAATTATCTACGGTGAAGCTCCGGGATACATGATAGACTTGATTGACCTACCAACTAGAAACACATCCAAATCAACACGAACGTACCTAAATCTGCACTACCCAAGCTGCAAAGGACTCAAATACAAATCAACTTACGCATCCAGTTTTTCCTACATAAGCACACAACTGTGGAACGCATTACCAAAAGCCTTGAAAACTACGAACGACCACCTAAACTTCCGGAAAATACTAAAACCTAACCTGTTTAAAAAGGCATACCCTACCGATCCAACATAAATGCCTGATCTCTGCAACACAACAAAACTAAAGACCGTAATGGACATAACACAACTCTTCCGTTGTATGATTCCGTAGTGTGGCTGTGCCACATGAACTTTATCTTACCACAACATCACTTTGTATTTGTTTACACCAGAGTCTGTAATGCCTCTCCGGTACTATGTAAGCCACATTGAGCCTACAAATAGGTGGGAAGATGTGGGATATAAATGTAACAAATAAAATAAATAATTGAAGCAGGAGACTGATGAGATACTAGCCCTAGATGTCATAAAGAAGTCTCTTAGTCCTTGGGCTTCTCCTATAGTTCTTGTTCCTTAAAAAGATGGCACAACCCGTTTCTGTGTGAATTACAGGAGGCTTAGGGAATGTACTGTATCCAATGCCCAGGATTGAAAAGTAGCTAGACCACTTAGCTGGGGCCCAGTACCTGACCACAGTGGAGCTTTGTTGAGGGTACTGGCAGATCCCCCTAACAGCTGCTGCCCGTTTAGCCTTTATGAATTTACTGTGATGCCTTTTGGAATTGAAAATGCCCCTGGTATATTTCAGTGCTTGGTGAATCATCTGTTAGATGGACTCCAGGAGCATGCTAGGGTTTATCTTGATGACACTGCTGTGTACAGTCAGATTTGAGATGACCACCTGATCCATTTAAGTGGAATGTTAGATCGGATCCAGGAGGCCTGCCTGTCCAAGCCCAGTAAATGGCAGAAGCGCAATATTTAGGGCACAGAGTGGGAGGTGGACAGCTAAAGCCTGAGCCAGCTATGGTGGAAGCAAAACAAAATTGGCCTACTCCCCAAACCAAAAAGCAAGTATTTGCCTTCCTTGGGACAGTAGGGTATTACAGAAAATTTGTACCTCACTATAGCACTAAAGCCAAGCCCCTGACTAACCTGACTAAAAAGAGACTACCCCGAATCATTGCCTGGTCCCCAGAGTGTGAAGCAGCCTTCTAAATATTAAAGAATATATTAGCTACAACCCCAGTATTCATTGCGCCTGATTACCAACAAAGATTTGTGGTACAGACTGATGCCTTCAACATATGGCATTGGGTCTGTACTCAGTCAAGTGAATAGCAGAGGGGAGAAGCACCCCATTTTGTACCTGAGTCGCAAGCTCCTTGACAGAGAGGTAGCATATGCCACTTCTGAGAAAGAATACTTGGCCTTCGTGTAGGCCCTTAAGAAACTGCAACCATGTCCGTTTGGGCAAGACTTTACTGTCATCACAGATCACAATCCATTGGTCTGTCTTAAGAGTCTCAGGAGAGAATGGGAAGCTACTCCAGTGGAGCCTGTCCCTGCAGATGTAAAACGTCACCATACAGCACCAAAAGGACAGTGAACATGGCAATGCTGATAGACTGTCCAGGAAGGAAGAGCCAAGACTACCCTGGCACTGGACTGTCGAGACCCGATCAGCGGACTGAAGAGGCTGCAGTCCGGGGTCTCTCTTAAAGGGGGGAGGTGTGGCGAAAAAGGGGTTTTTCAAGCCTTTGAATTGTAATAATGTTTTCATGTAGTGTATTTCTTTTGTTTGGCCAGCAGGTGGTGTTTTTCTGTTTTAAAGCTGTTGTAGAGAAAGCTGTTTCATTTTCAGTTTAGTCCTGTGGAAAGGCAACCTGCAGTACCATTAGCCAGATGCTTTCAAAGTTAGGGCTCTGAGTAACCCTGGAGTTCAAATCCAGCCAGAAGGTACTGGATTTTCCCCAGTCTCAGTTAAGGAGTGCAGAAGGTGAACATCTCTGCCCTAAGGCCCTGTTAGAACCTCTGAGCAGTTATTTTCCTGAAACTCCCCAAGTGCTACCCAGGTAGTAACCAAGTGTTTAGACAGTTTAATGTTGATTCTCATTTTAGTTATTTGTTATTGCTTGCTGGTTTGTTTGGGGGGGGGAGGGCTACCTGTTTTCAAGCATTCAACTTTCTATTTCTGTGATAATAAACCTGTTAATTTATTACCTCTGTTGTTCTGGACTGACTAAGAATCTGGTGGTTTGTGTTTTGGGTCTCTGGGTGCTTTCTAGGAACTGTGGGACCCCTGGGAGTGTTGTCCCAGTATCCTAGAAATCACCGGGAAATAACTTGAGCAGGAGACTCGCCCAGAGACAAGTGGGACCCAGTCAGTGGGAGGAGGGTGCAGTGTAGAGCATGTGCACAGGTGCAGTCAGGCCTGAGCAGTGCTGGGGATAGACCCTCCAGGTGGCCGCAGGGTTAACCCTAGGCGGATGCTAGGCATTTCCTGACAGACATATGGTTTCAAATTTACCCAGAATCAGAGACTGCACGTTTTTTATGGGAGGGTTTTTAATATGGTTTTGTCATCCTCTTTTCCGGGCCACCATTGAATCATAGATGTCGTAATTCTTCTTCAGTTCAGTTGCACCCAAAAGTGGTGCAGGATAAACTTCAAAAAGATTATCTGGTCCGTTTGCTTACCCACCTTTTATGAATTTGGTAGTGTCATCTTTAGTGTAGTCCCAAAAAAGGGAACTGGGAAATTCCGATTGATTCATAATTTATCTTTCCCATGTGGCCATTGTGTGAATACTTTCATTGATCCTGATTTGTGCTCCGTGTAGTACATGTCTTTTGATCAGGCACTGGCTTTGCTTCGTGCTCAAGTGCGGAGGGCTTTAATGGCCAAAAGCGATAATGAGGCAGCATTTTGCCGTTTGCCCATTCACCTGCAATCCTTTCATCTGTTTGGCTTTAAGTTTGATGGCCAGTTTTACTTTGATCACTTCATGCCTGTAGGTTGGTCCGTTGCCTGTGCATATTTTAAGGTTTTTGCTACCTTTTTGCAATGATGCCTTTCTTGCAGTTGCTCAAGAATTTGAGGTTCCTTTGGCCAAGAAACCTGAGGGGCCCATTGGGTATTGAGCTGAATGCTATTCGTATGGAGTCTAGGCTTCCTCAAGACAAGGTGCAGGCTATAGACGAGGCTTGCGCTACTAAAAAGCTCACTCTTCATCAGGTTAAGTCTTTGATTGGTCATTTTAATTTTGCCTGTCAGGTAATTCCAATGGGCTGGATATTTACTCGGCATTTAACCTGCCTTACCGTGGGGATTATGAGGGGGTTAGTGACCACTGGGGGGGAGTAAGGGGAGGTGATCCCCAGTTCCCTACGGTGGCCATCTGGTCATTTCAGGCACCTTTTTGATGCTTGGTCGTAAAAAAAAATGGACCAAGTAAAGTCGCCCAAGTGTTTGTCAGGGACGCCCTTCTTTTTTCCATTATCGGCCGAGGACACCCATCTCCTAAGCACGCCCCAGTCCCGCCTTTGCTACACTGCCGACATGCCCCCGTGAACTTTGGTCGTCCCCGCAACGGAAAGCAGTTGAGGGCGCCCAAAATCAGCTTTCGATTATGCCGATTTCGGCAACTTTGCGAGAAGGACGCCCATCTCCTGATTTGTGTCGGAAGATGGGGCACTCTTCTCTTTCAAAAATTCACCTGATAGTCATCCAGGGAAGGAAGATGCCAGTGGCACACCCAACCAGGAGAGTCAGGGCTGGAAAGTCACCTCCTTTTCAGTGACAGATCACAAATTGTTTGATCCAAAAGTTAAGCAACAGAGAACCTTAACTGTAAATGTCCTTCAGTTTTTGTGTTTTCTTCACAGGGCATTTGGTCCTCTTTGGTGTCATGAAGATATCACACCCAAGAACCCAAACTCAAAGAGCGCTGAGCAACTTACTAACTTCCTGCGCCACCTGGTGTCCGTGTTTAAAGACTCAAAATCAGGTACTATGCATTTATGTTTCAGCTCCTTTGAATTCAAAGAGTGGATATCTGCACCCATTGAACCCTCTGTATGATGAAGTCTATATGGGGAGGCGGACATAGTCAGCTGAGGAATATCGATTTAGTTTTAAGACAGCAGTTTTTCCAGCCAGACTTAACTGGTTATTTTTAACAGATTAGCACTGAATATCCACATTATTAATTGTGCTGAAAGCCCACCTCTTACTCCTCTCTAAGACAACTGGTTAAATGCTGTCCAGGCACTAAATTGTTTGGATAACATTTGACTGGTGAACAGGACAGCCTGGAAGATTTGTCTGGTTAATTCCTGAAGTTTAACTGGACAAGTCTTCTGAATATCGACCCTGGGTTTTTTCTTACTACTTTCAGCATTATCGTCCACAGTCTTCTGTCAGCTCATTTCACCGTTGGTTTCATGGTCCTCAATTACAAGTTTCCACCCTGTTTCAGTATAATACAAATTATTTATCCAGTACATACAGACCTAGAATTCAGCACTTCTTCTATTCTTATCCATATTTTAAAAATGCATGACAACTAATGGCTGCAAAATTGAGTATCTAAAAGTGAAATAAGTTTAAACCATGCTTCTGATAACTTTATTTCCTTCATTAAGGGTATCTACACTGTGTTTCTAAAAATTACAAAAAAAACTATACAAAGCTTGTTTTCTGCATAACTCTGTTAAAGCTAATAAAATGTGGGATATAACCCTGAAAAAAAATTGCAATAAGTCTATACACACACCGGCCACTTCAGCTAAACAACTTTGTCACCATCTACTGATTATTGCCATATGTGCAGATGCCATTTTGCTTTAAACATAAAGAGTTATCACGGTTTTCAGTCAGGAGGATCTAATCCTTATTAAAAATTTATATCTCAAGAAAGGTTATGGGCCAAGATTCCCTCAGGCCTGGCCTCCAAGGGGGGCCCAGTGCTGGGGTCTGCCTCTCTTCTCCTCCCGACAGGACCCAGGTGATCACGTCCCGACAGGAGTATTTTCCTCTTTATTTAAGTGGAAATTACCTTATTGTAATACTTTGGTTACTTCTTTTCTGTACAAGTTGTTTGCTGGGTTAATTTTTTTAATTGCATAAATAAATTATTATTAAAAATCTCACCCACCAGATTCTGTAGGCTTCCCCATGTTCCACCTCACTCCTTGCCTTCTATGGGTAGGACAGATCCCCAGTCGCTCTTCTCCCACCATTGTTCTGTTTCAAAAAGTATGAGAGTCATTGAGGAGGCAGTTTTCATGATTGGGGGGAAGGTTCCTTGGAGGCCTATGAAATTTCATTGAGGGTGTGGGTGGGGGTAGAAAATTTGCATGGAGAGATGAAAAAAATGGCAGCTGAAAGAAATGATCAACCTTTTCATTTGAAAATTCTCTTTCAAACCACAACACACCCTTAAACCCTTTAGTGTCCAATGTTCCCATCAATCTGTTCCCATATGGCTTATTACAGGAACATTGGCCACTAAAGTGTTAAAAGAAACTTATAGGCAGACTAGGTAGTTCTGCATCCCAGTCAGAAAGCGTAGTTTAAATTTGTACCTGAAGGAGCAGAGGCAAAATGACTTGCCACAGAAACAAGGAGTAACAGAGGGAAATGCAGAATTTGAATCTTGGCTATCTTGGTTAACAGCCTGTTGATGTAACCGCAGGCCCAGAGAAAAGCAGCTTTTTCAAGAGATGAGTTCAGCAATCTGGCATTTCTTTGCTTCTTATGCCCCAAAAGTGTTCCTGAGTCAAACACAATTAGAAAAGAAGGTTAGAGTTCATAGAACTGTCTGGGTGTATCAGTTTTCAGCTGTTAGACTAGTATTGTTTCTGTTGAAAGAGCCCTGCAATTGAGAAGCCAAGAGGTATCTATTTCTGTCAGACTGAGACCTCAGGTAGGAAGCTAGAAATAAAACCTTCAACTGTGTTACTTTATTGTCAATGCAAAGGCTGAAGATAGGAAGGTTATCACTACCTTGTCCTTTTACTATCTACTGTGAGCTGAATGAACACTACTAGCTCGATATGCAGCTAATTTGGCACCATATGGCTTTCAAAACTGGTGCACTTTTAGCATGCAGCCCTCTTGTCTTCCTTTACAGATCATTACGTATTGTAACAGTTTTGCTCTTGCTGTTCAGGCTTCCATTTGGAACAGCATCTGAGTGAAGTTGCTCTACAAACAGCACTTTCCAGCTCCTCAAGACACTACGCTGGCCGCTCTTTCCAGATCTTCAGGGTGCTAAAGCAGCCGCTTTCTGCGCATGCTCTCTCTGATCTGCTTTCGAGGCTGGTAGAAGTTGTTGGAGAGCATGGTGATGAGATTCAGGTAGGAATATGTCCGACAGTTGTGTATCTACCTAGGGGCAATTCAGACATTAGTAGGGTATGTGAAAGAAATAAGTCTTCCTTTGTTTTCTACCACAATAATTCCCTTTGGTTTCTTGTGCTTGGTGTGCCCTATGGCTGCAGACAGTGTTTGTTTGGGGTTTTTTTTTTGTGTATAATCTCAACTCGGTCCTCGGAGCACACCTGGTTTTCAAGCTATCCACAATGAATATGCATGAGATCATAGGAGCCAACTTTTCAGAATGATTGGGGGTGCTCAGGACCAGCCTTAGCAATTGCAGGGCCCTTTACGGACCAGTTTGATGGGGTCCTCTGCCTGAGACGTAAGATTTTCAAATTAAGTATCAGGGATTTGTTTGTTTATTTATTTAAACCGAATTCGTTAATTGCAGAAAAGGCAATAAAATGGCACTAACCCTCTGAGAAGCGAGAAACCGAAGGGCGAGGAGATGTAAGGGCTGACAGGAGTATAAAGTGTCATTGCTGAGGAACACCAATACCAAGGGGGAGAGAGACAGGGAGATGGAAAGGAAAAAGAAGCTTTAACTTTTGGTCATCCGTCAGTTGCAAAGCTGACTCAGTTAAACATGGGACCCATGTGGCCACCCCTGCTACCTCTGCTTAAGGCTGGCCCAGGGGGTACCAAACCCAATGGAAATTACACCTCCCTGGACACAGTTTGCCCAATATTGGAGGGTGCTCAGGCACCCATAGAACTGGCTGCTATGCATGAGTTACATTTCCATACACTGCCTCCATTATATGCAAATCTATCTTATGCATATTCATTGTAGACATCCTGAAAACCTGACTGACTGGGTGTGACCCAAGGGCTAGATTGAGAACCACTGATCTAGACCCACAGACAGAAACACATAGCATTATGTACCATATATGTCTGGTCACAGCAGTCACATACTTGGTGTACATAGCTCTTTGATTTGATAGCTTTATAAAAGGATTCTGCACATTGATGTTTGCACTGGCTCACCAAAGCACTTAGACTTACAAAGTTACATAGGTTACTATGGAACTTTGTCAGCAGGGCTTTTTTTGAGGGGGTACTTGGGGGTACTGAGTACCAGCACCTTTTCCATTGTCTGTTAAAATTGACCCATGGACCCAAAGTTTTAATGAAAGAGCTCAGGCTCTACACACCAATTCTGCCTTGTCAAAGATTTTGTGACTGGTTGCAGGAGACTTGGCTATAGTGGGGTGGGTCCCTCAGTGATCACCCCACTCCTGAAGAGTGGCCTAACATTTGAGTACCGGCACCTTTTTTAGTAGAATAAATGCACTGTTTGTCAGTCTAAGTGCTTTGAAAATATGCCTCTGTGTGCTGTTCTAGATCAGAAGTCTTAAAATTTTCAGCCTAGTTTAAGAAATTACTTCTTAAAATTAATCTCTTTTCAAATTTGCCAGGGTTATGTCATGGAAGCCCTCCTAACCTTAGAAGCTGCTGTAGATAATTTATCTGACTGTTTGAAGAACAGTGATCTGTTAGCCGTCCTGTCTCGGTAAGTCCGTATTCTCTCATGATAAATCAAAATCATATTTCTTTCTTCCAGCAATAAAGTATGGGCACGGGGGCTATGCACTGCCATATTGGGAGACCTAAATTTAATTCCAAGCACTAAAATAAGAAAATAGAAGAGACAATTATATAGGAATAACGAGACCCTTGAAATAGTAAGCAAAAAGTACTTTTGCTCTGTTCTTTTGAAAAGTATCCCATAGTTCATTTTGCAGAAATGTTTCCTATGAATTTTGTGCTTAGTTTTATATATATATATATATACATGTGTGTGAGTGTGGGTATAAGCAAAAAGTCACACACACTGTTTTATATACAGTAGAGTCTCAATTATCCAACTTAATCAGGACTGATTGTTGGATAACTGAAAAGTTGAATAATCCAAGACTCTACACACTACATTGGTACCTCTGTTTATTCCTATCTACACACTACACTAGATTCATCTTCCCTTCCCCCTCCTCCCGCCACACTGCCCACCCTCCCAAACAGAAGCAGCTTCCCTGCTCCAGGACCCACCCCCACCAAAATGCCTCTTCACTCACCTGCTCAACCATAGGCCCCCCAGATCTACTTTAGAAACCTTGGCGGTCCAGCAGTGAGTTCAGAGCAAGAGCGATTCCCAGTTGTACCTGCCTATCCCGGCTTGGATTTCAGAATTGCTGCTGCAAACTCTGGTGGTAGTCTCGTGAGGCTGCCGCTAGAGTTCGCAGCACCATTTTGAAAGCAGAGCTTGCAAGGACAGGAGCAAAAGGGCATTGCTCCTGCCCCAACCTCACTGCTGGATCACCAAAGGTTAGACCCAAGAGGGGCCTACCTTGGTTGTGTGGGTGGAGAGGCATGTGGGTGTCTGGAAGCAAGGAGGCTGCTTCTGTGTGATTGGTAGGGTAGGAGGCACTTTGGGGGGTTGCTGAGATGCCCTGACGTGAGGGAAGGAGGGGAGTGGGCAGAGCCCAGTTTACCCTTTATATCTTTACCCTTTGATATTCAGTGGTACTGAGAGACCTGTATAGCTGGCCGAAAATCTTACTAAAAATATTTCAATCCAGTTATTTTAACCAGACAGTGCACCGCTGAATACTGTCTCATTATGTTTATGCTGTTCCCTAAAATATGTGCATGGTTGTTTCCGCATTGGTAAATGAAGAATGGTCAACCTAAATGTCTTTTGAAGCCAGAGCTAAAATTGGGTGACAAACTCTTCTGTCTTTTTCAGTTCTTCCTCCCCAGATCCATTGTCAAACACTAAGTTGACTGCAAGCAGGAAGAGCACAGGGCAGCTAAATCTACATTCTGGGATCCAAGGAGGAGGCATGGGTACGGCTGAACGCAGCAGACATCAGAGGAGTTTTTCAGTGCCTAAAAAGTTTGGTGTTCTGGAAAAGTCTTCAGACCCACCACGCAGTGCGACCCTGGACAGAATTCAGGCCTGCACACAACAAGGCCTCCCCTCTAAAGCCAGGAGCTCGTCATTCCTGAAGGACAATGTCACCGACCCTTCCCACATCAATAATCCAACCAACTTGCTCGCTACCATCTTTTGGGTTGCTGTTGCTCTGATGGAATCTGATTTTGAATTTGAGTACCTGTTGGCGCTACGCTTGCTGAACAAACTGCTTTCTCACTTGCCACTGGACAAAGCTGAAAACAGAGAGAAACTGGAAAAGTTGCAAGTGCAGCTAAAATGGACTGATTTCTCAGGGCTGCAGCAGTTGCTGCTCAAAGGATTCACCTCCCTTACTACCACTGACCTAACGCTTCAACTCTTTAGCACGTTGACCCCTGTGTCAAGAGTCTCCATGGTGGATTCATCACAAGCCATAGGTAAAATCAGTCAACCACAGACACTGTGAAATAGGTTACAGATCAATCATTTTATTTAAAGTAACACCAAGTCAGTTTTCATAGAAAAGAGAAGAATATATCTCAGCTTATCCCTCAATTATTCTCATGGTGCAGCAGTGCCCGTAGTAACCATACAAAACAGTTACTTCACTGTTGCCATACAGTGCACTATTCGTGGCTTGTGATAACATTTTTTTTCTTTTCTGAAACAGAAATTCTAACATAAGCTAGGCACAGGGCCGCAGAGAGAGACAGCCGGGCCCGGGGCAGGACCGCACTCCCACCCACCTGGACTGCTGCCGCATCCCCTCCCCCCCCCCCCCCCCCCCCCCCCCCCACACACACACACACGCTTGAGCCCCTGGCCCTACCGTTTTGTGTCTGCTCCTCCCTCGGTCTGTCATCTCCTGCTCCTGTGTGCCGGGACCTGGTTTAACATACTCATCCTGGCCCTGGCACACGGGAGCGGGAGAGAGACAAACCCAGAAGCAGGCAAGCCGAAAGAAGCTTTTGCTCCTCAAAACCTTGCCGGTGCTGGGCCCCCCTTTGGAGGCCGGGCCCGGGGAATCTTGCCTCCTCTCCCTTTGAGTGGCCCTAGCTAGGCATGCCCATAATTTAAAAATGTGTTCACATAAAGGGCATTTCTGTAACTGGGTGCCTGCATTTATACTAACCCCATAATTCTATAAAACTGGGCCCCCAACTTAACGACTAGCTCACTAAGCTACGTGTGCAAGTTATAGAATAAGGTTGGTTGCACATGAAACTTAATATAATTGTGAGCTGATAATTGATGTTAACTAGCACTAATTGGCACCAATTTGCATTTACACACGCAACTGACCTTTGTTGGTATTTTAGAAAATGTGCCCCCAAAATCCATAGCCTGCAACTGCAAGAGGGCATGGGTGGGTCAGGGATGTACCCAGTACTTGTTGGATTATTTGTAGTAAATAATTAGCAGATTTTAGTACACACAGCTTCAGCTTTAGAAATGTTAATTTCTTTCTTCATCTCTCTCTCATTCACCCCTGAATAATTCACTGCTGAGTCACTTTAAAGTTGAAGTAACAAAACATCTGTTTACTCACAGTTTGTAGTTAGATTATAATCAGACAGGCTTATATATACATATTACTATACATTTGTATTATCAGCTCCTTCCATGTGCTTAGATGGTAATGGATGCTCACACCACCATAGATCCTCTCAGGTTAGGAGAGATCATGAGCTCCATGTGCTCCATGTGCTGCATGTGCTGTGTCTGCCCCTACAGGAAGTTACATAGCTGTGTGACCTCTCTAAGTAATTCACATCAGAGGTCACAGAGTAATCACAGAGAAATAATAGGTGACAGGCAATGCATGTAAAATACAATTACATTCCAACAAACCCCTTCTCATGCATAACTGTCATGCAATTATTTATTCATACAAAGTCCAAGCTTTATACGCAGATTCACAAAATGTTCTCTGGGTAACGGTTTGGTCATGATGTCAGCTGTCATCTCACTGGTGTGACAATAGTGTAGACTGATGACCCCTTCTTTTGCCAACTCTCGCACGTTGTGGTATTTCGTTGCGATGTGCTTGGTGCGTGACTGAACCTTGTCATTCTGTGACAGTCGGATGCAGCTCTGATTATCTTCCATTATCTGGATTGGTCTCTGTTCAGCTATTCCAAAATCCAGCAAAAGTTTTTCAATCCACATCAGTTCTCTGCACGCTTCCGATACGGCCACATATTCAGCTTCTGTAGAAGACAAACTCACAATACTTTGTTTATGACTGGCCCATGAAATTTGTACATTTCCATACATAAACACATATCCACTTGTGGATTTATAATCAGAATGATCCCCTGCCCAATCTGAATCACAGTAACATATTAGTTTTGGATTACTATTGGCTGAAATCTTTAATTTACAATCAATGGTACCCTTTAAATACCTTACCATCCTTTTAACTGCAGTCCAATCTGATTTGGTAGGTGAGCTGACCCTTCTGCTCAAAATTCCTACTGCATTTGCTATATCAGCCCTGTATGTGGTAGCTAGATATAAAAGCTTACCTATGGCTGATCTATATTGGATGTTATCTGGTAAAGGTTCTCTTACTGTTTCATCCTTCAGAAAATCAGTGATCATGGGAGTGCTTACAACTTGGGCATCTTGCATACCTAAACTTTCAATAAGCTCCTTTATTTTCTGCTTCTGGCTTAGAAGATAAGAACCATCATTTTGTTTCTCAATTTCTATACCAAGATAGTATGACACATTACCCAGTTCTTTTATCTCAACATTGAGGTTTAAACACTTTACAATGTCCTTGTACTCTTGCTCACTTTTGCTTGCAATGAGCAGATCATCAACAAAAGCTAAAATGTATGCATATTGTCCATTTGTGCACCTAGTGTACAAGCATTTATCTGCTTCACCTTGCTTAAATCCTAAATTTGTCAATATTTCATGCAATTTTTCATTCCAACATTTTGCACTTTGCTTTAATCCATAAAGACCTTTGTTTAATTTACACACTAGCTGTCTTTGTTTTGTATTTATGAAACCTGTTGGCTGTTCCATGTACAAGTCTTCAGTTATTTCTCCGTGAAGAAATGCTGTTTTCACATCAATGTGTTTGACTTGCATGCCTTTTGAGACTGCAATGCTCAGAAGTGTTCTGATTGTCGTGTGTTTCACTACAGGTGCAAACACTTCATCAAAATCTTCTCCATATTTTTGAAAATATCCCTTTGCCACTAATCTGGCTTTATACCTTTCCACTTTTCCTTGTGCATTCCTTTTTAACTTGAATACCCATTTGCATCCTATAGCTTTCTTGCCAGGAGGTAATTTTGTAAGAATCCAAGTATTATTTTTATCCAATGCATCAATTTCTTCTTGTGCAGCTTTATGCCATTCAGCAGCTTCTTCTGCTGGCATTTTCTCAATCTCATCCCATGTTAAGGGCTCTTGAGCTTCTGCTGACTTTGTTAAGTAAGACAGTCTTGGGGGTGGAACACCTTTGTTTTCCCTGGATGAGCGTCTGACAACAGGTTGGTCTGACCTTTCTGCATCCTCTATATCTGAGAGTTCTTCTCCAATTGATTCCCCTTCTCCAACTGTACTGTCTTCTTCAATGATCCTTTCTGTGTCTGTTTCCTCTGCCTGTTCCTCGTTAGATACAGGTGAGTTGCTTTCAGACATCTGCCTTGGTATGGCATTTATATACACTGGCATGTCTATTATGGTTCTAGTTTCATATTCTGGATGATAAGGCTCATCTGGGATAATCCAGCCTTTATCAACCCTTTTGTTTTCATCAAAATATGTAACATGTCTTATGCCAACAATGCCAGTTTTCAGATTCAAAATTCTATATCCTTTGTGTCCTGGAGTATAGCCAACTAAAATGCCCCTTTCTGTTGTGGAATCCAGCTTATGCCTTCTTTGCTTTGGTACATGAGCATATGCTGTACTTCCAAATGTTCTTATATGTGACAGGTTTGGCTTCCTACCATGCCATGTCTCATGTGGTGTGCGCTCAGCGCCTTTAGTTGGCATTCTGTTTTGTAGGTACACTGCTGTGAGAATGGCTTCCCCCCATAGTCTTTTAGGGAGATTGCTATCTGACAGCATACATCTGGTCATTTCCACAAGTGACCTAAATTTTCTCTCTGCAACAGAATTTTGTTCTGGTGTATAAGCTACTGTTGTGATATGCTGAATGCCTTCTTGTTCTAGAAATGTGCGCATGCTTTGTGAAGTGAACTCACCACCATTGTCGGTCTGAAGAACCTTTGGTTTTCTTTCAAATTTGTTGCTCACCATGGTTACGTATTTCTTCAGCATGTCTGTGACTTGACTTTTTTCTTTCAGCAAATAGGCCACACAATATCTAGAGAAATCATCCAAGAATATTAGCACAAATCTGTTATTTCCCAATGATGGGATATTAAACGGTCCACATAAGTCACTGTGTATTAAGTCCAGCACTTTATTACTCCTATTTCCTGTGTATGCAGGAAATGAGGGTCTCACACCTTTTTGAGTAACACAGTCTATGCATTTCTCCATTTTACCAGCATCTGCACTTATCTGAATGCCAGTGGCTAGTTGCTTACTGTAAAGATCCTGGATCACCTTAAAATCACGATGTCCCAGGCGGCGGTGCCAGATTTCCAGACTACATTTACCATCATTCTTCCTTACTTGCGCCATATGTGAGGCTTCACCTGAAATGTTCAGCTTATAAACATCATTATGCATAAAAGCTTCAGCATACACTTCATCATTTTTAGAGATTGTGCACTTACTGTTTTCAAAATGAATCACAAATCCCTTCTTATCTAATGTAGATACACTAAGCATATTGCAAACTGCTTGGGGAATATACAAGACATCACTTACAGGAATTTCTTTAACTTCATTAGACACTTTGCATTTTAAGAATCCAATACCTTTTGCTTGGATCTTAGCAGTCCCTGCGTTTGCAGTTTTAAGAATACCTTCCTCTGGACACATTTCCTGAAAGAAATCCTTACAATTGGTTAAATGGCATGTGCTCCCTGAATCCAAAATCCAAGTACTTTCATTTGAATTATTATTTACCATAGTCAAAGATTTTTCTGCCATTAGAAAGCCCTTGTGTTTATCTTTGTCCTTCATACATTTCCTGGTTTGAAAATTCTTTAGTTCCATTGGCTTAGGTGAGCTAGAGGGAGTGTTTTGTGTTTCCTTACACCATTTAGATACATGTCCCTCCTTTCCACATGAGTAGCAAATCAGCTTGCCCTTGGGTGGAGTTTTCCCATAGCTCCGCCTTCCTCTGTTCTTTGCCAAGAAATTTGTTTCATTTCTCTCTGACTTGCTTTGAGAACACATCTCCTCAGAATCATTTATTATGCATTCCTGCCTTAGTTTTGATGTTGTCTGTTCAAAAGATTGCCCTTCAATGGCCTCATTTACAGACCTAAAAACATCAAACTTCTTTGATAGTGAGGTAAAAAGAAATGCTCTTTTCAATGCATCACACATGGGAATTCCTGAAAGTTCTAACTTTTGAAATGAAGACATAAGATGCATAATGTGATCATTACATTTACTTTTATCCCTTAATTTGGTTTCATTCAACTCTGCCAGCCAAATTGGTTGCTGCTTTGCATATGTAGTTGCATACATAGTTCTCAGTTTATATAAAATGTCCTTTGGTGTATCTTTTCCCTCTACTAATATGGCTTGTTTCTCTGAGAGAGCTTCCAAAAGCATGCACTTCACATAATAGTTTGCATTGTCCCATTCAGCCATATTTTCAGCTGTTCTGTCTTGGTCTAAGCATATATTTAATCCTTTTGCTCGAAGGAGACATATGAATCTTAATTCCCACTGCTGATAATTAAACTCAGTTAATTTAGGCACCTTGAGAGAATAGAACAATGGTGAATTTCTTCCCTCAGCCATTTTCTTAGCCTTCTGTCTGCTGTGTGGGGGGAGAGAGAGACAGACTGAATCTTTCCTTTAAAACTTAAGAGAAAAATGTGGCCTTTTTTTTCTGCCTGGTAATATTTCTCTTCTTTTTCAATTCCTGGCCCTGGGCCCATAACCCTTTTGTTGGATTATTTGTAGTAAATAATTAGCAGATTTTAGTACACACAGCTTCAGCTTTAGAAATGTTAATTTCTTTCTTCATCTCTCTCTCATTCACCCCTGAATAATTCACTGCTGAGTCACTTTAAAGTTGAAGTAACAAAACATCTGTTTACTCACAGTTTGTAGTTAGATTATAATCAGACAGGCTTATATATACATATTACTATACATTTGTATTATCAGCTCCTTCCATGTGCTTAGATGGTAATGGATGCTCACACCACCATAGATCCTCTCAGGTTAGGAGAGATCATGAGCTCCATGTGCTCCATGTGCTGCATGTGCTGTGTCTGCCCCTACAGGAAGTTACATAGCTGTGTGACCTCTCTAAGTAATTCACATCAGAGGTCACAGAGTAATCACAGAGAAATAATAGGTGACAGGCAATGCATGTAAAATACAATTACATTCCAACAGTACTTGTGCGCATATGTTATAGAATGCATTCATTTATGCACCTAACTGCTTAAAATAGGTGTCATGAAACGTCTAGCCACCAGCCTGGGGCTACCCCATGGCCACTTAAAGGGTCTATCCGCAGCACAGCTCAGGTCTTCCTGCACCTGACACTTGTGCTGTAGACTAGCACCCTCCTCCCACCGACTGGGCCCCAACTACCTCTGGGTGAGTCTCCTGCGCTCAAGGTGTTCCCCAGTGATCTACGTAGTACCTGGGAAGTACAGGAAATGTAGTTGCTCACAGGTTATGAAATATAACTGTTAACAGGGTCTCAGTAAAGGCTTTCTCTCTCTACTTCTAAGCTGAGACTGGAGAAAAAGCCAGTACATCCTAGTTGAATTGGAGCTCCTGGACCAATTAGAGCCCAAAACAAAAAAGCTGTAAAAATAGCTGGCCACATCACTGCAGGTTACCTCTGAGTTAACTAAAGAAGGAACAGTCAGGGGTCCTAATGTGTGCTGAAAAATGGCCTGCGGTAGTATAAACGTGTGTTTTGGACATGCGCAGAATTATTTTTTAGCGCACCTACAAAAAATGCCTCTTTTTTTTTTTTTTGCCGAAAATGGACGTTTGGCAAAATGAAATTTGCGCACGTCCATTTTGTCTCTGAGACCTTACCGCAAGCCATTGACCTAGCAGTAAGGTCTCACATGGTAACCGAGCGGTAATGGTATACGCACGTCAGAAAATAAAAAATATTTTTCAGACGTACGTAGTGGACACGTGCCAAAATTGAAATTACTGCAAGGACCACACAGTAACTGGGCAGTAACTCCAATTTGGTGTGTGTAGGTGCCTACACGGCTTAGTAAAAGGGTCCCTCAGTTCTCTGTAACAGCTTTAAACATAAACATGTACCACCTGCTGGCCAAACTTGAGAAATTCAGTTTTACAGTCTTAAAACTTACTGTTTTGTCAAAATTAGTATTCTATAACAGAATCTGAACACCTAGATGCCATTACAGAATAGGCTGTCACAGGGGCAGACTCACCATATGGGCAACCGGACAGTGCCCGAGAGCCCAGGGCTGTGGGGGGGACCTAGTTCTTCCCTCCCACGTGCCCAATGAGCAACGTCGTCCTCTCTAAACCAGGACTGGGATGCCTCCTGCAGTCCCTTCCTCGAACCCCTCCCCCCCCCCTTCGCAGGCAGGGGCACCGGCACCTAAATTGGCCACTTGCTGCTGATGCTGGAACTTCCCTTTGCCGTAGCCTGCCCTTTCTGACGTCACTTCCTTCTCCCAGAAGCGCAGACCGCGGCAGAGGGAAGTTCCAGTGTCAGCAGCAGATGGCCGATTTAGCTGTAGGACTAAAGGAAAAGGCCAGTGGCAGAGGGAGATGGAGGCAACAGGACCGGGATGGGGGGCCCAATGGTCCTCATTGCCCAGGGGCCCAGACCATTCTCAGTCCACCCCAGGCTGCCTAAAAAGAGGCAACCACATATAGAAACACCCCCATAGAGGCCAACAGTTCATAAAGAAAAAACTGAGATGTTGATATTAAAATAATTTGGGGATGGGGAATGCATACCTTTTACAAGATAAGCCAATAATTTATGTGTTTAGAGATAGGACTGTGTATTCAGTGGTGCAAAAGTGGATAACGTGGCTGAAATTGTGAATAAGCAGACAAGTAAATTGTCTGCTTATCTTTATGCTGCAATTGCCCCAGTGACTCTTGACCTCTGAGCTCCTAAATTAAGTACTTAAGTTAGAAGCCCATTTTCAACCAAACTTGAGGGCCTAAATTTTCCATTGAAAATATGCCTAAATTTGTCTGCCATTCATTTCTTTAGATTTAAGAACCTAATCCTTTTTCCCAGAGAGACAAAAAGGAAAACCAGTGCCACCCTTCCAACGTTTTCTCCCTGCCTCCATAGCTGCCTATGTTTCAAGTTCCTAAATTTAGGAGTCCTACGAAATCAGGGGGCTGATGCAGCAACGTGCAGGGGTATTATGCAAAGTTTAGTGCACAATTTTCTGCCGCCATCTGGTGCTAAAAAGTGTTTTACACATGAGCATCAGCACACAGCTTATTTAAATCCCATGGTAATAACAGTATTAGCTATAAAACCCAGAACAAAGAAGTACACACAGACATGAAAGCTGAGCACAGGGTTTTCTAATACTGGGGCTTTAATGCCAGGTCTGAGGAAGAATAAAAAGTTAGCTTGTTCTGTGGTCAGCAGTAGTAAGGATTTCATGTCTGTTTCTTCTCTTTGCTGTGAGCATGGAGGGCCCACAACTTTTTCCTAGCTTTGTTGAAGGGCATGGGTTAAAAAAATGGGGTGAACTGAGGGGGAGTTGTGCTGGACTGCTAGCAATATAACACAATAGAATATTTCTACACAGAATAATAATTGTGTTCATTTTAGGGATGCAAGTCAATCATGATTTTAAAAATTAATCACATTGAAGCATCTCCTGTCTTCTCCAGACATCTCTTCTGCTCTCTTCCACTCTTAATCTCTGTCCTCTGAGCAATCCGGCATATTTCCCCCTATCCGCGATTCAACATCACCCCCCCTCGCTGGTCTACCTTAAAGGTGGTCTTCCATGGTCCCTGGCAGTTGCAGCAATGTTACACATACGCTGCCTACGGCCTAACCCTGAAGCTTTCTCATTGGCCTGGCCCACCCATGCAGAAACAGGAAGTGACGTCAGAGGAGGCAGGATGGATCAGAGGGAAAGCTTCAGAGCAGGCTGTAGGCAGCAGCATATGTGCAATGCTGCCACTGCCAGGGACCAACGGAAGACCATCTTTAAGCTAGACTGGAAGGGGGAGGGGAATGAGCCGTAGACCTGCAAGCAGAACCAGAGGGGCCACCGGTGGAAGCTATGGTCAAGGCAGTGAGCTCCAGCAGCCATGAGAAGACCTTGGTGCTGCTTAGCATTAGGTTTGTGTTGCTGCTTATGGGAGTGGAGAGGAGAGATTGATGCTGGACAATGTGAGGTAGGGGGGAAGGGACTATATAGTGCGAGATAATGGACCCTAAGAAACAAAAAGAGGTAATGGGGCTAGGGGAATAGGAGAGGGAGGAAGGGGAGAGATGTTGGATCTGGGAGTGGGAGGGAGGGAGATTATCAGGCCTTTAGGGAAGAGAAGAGGCATGGAATTTGATATACCACCTTTCTATGGCTACAATCAAAGCAGTTTACCTATTATATACAGATACTTATTCTGTACCTGGGGCAATGGAGGGTTAAGTGACTTGCCTAGGAGTTGCAGTGTGGAAATAAATAAACTGATTAATTCCCTTTAATTGTGCAATTAATAGCAATTAAAAATGTTAATCAAAATGCAGCCCTAGTTTATGTGTGAAATAGCATTCCAGAATATTTGTATACTGTATGTACATTAAAACTTTGTGCACGCCTACGGTTTTTCTGATACCAACAATATTTTTGCACAGAATAACATCCTATCACATTTATTTATTTATTTACTCGTTACAATTATCAGTTAGGAGATATAACATTTTTTGTAATTGTCATCATATTACAATCGGTGTCCAACATTTGTATCATGACTAGTGAGCCATAGAATTTCTTGAAGAGATAGGTTTTCAGATCTTTCCTGAACAGTAAATACTCATTGATGTTTCTTATGGCCTTGGGGATCGAGTTCTACCAGTTAGAGCCCAGATAGCTAAATCCAGCCATGTAGATGGATTTATAGGTTATGTTTTTGCATTTGGGCAGGTGAAGTAATAGGTTGCCTCTGGCTTCTGGACGTGCATTTCTCGGTGATAGTTCGATCAAGTCTAGCATGTAATCAGGAGACATACCATGTGAACAAGGGTTGATACATTTGTGTGTGTGCAAAATATAGCTGCTGACCCATGTGTACACACTTCCAGTGTGCGCTCCCTTGTTAGTGGAAAACCTATTTGCATACTGTTCAGTTACTGCACTGGAGAACAGAATTTTGTATTTACACATAGTTAGGAAACTATGCACCGACCTTATACTCCCATCCTTTAGTTGCTGATGCAGTGGCTTTCCTGAGCAGGTGTTTTACTACTAAAACTAATCATTTCTATAGTGCTACTAGATGTACGCAGAGCTGTAGACGTTATATGCAGGTACTTTTCTTTGTCTCTAGGTTTTGTTTTGATTTTTTTTGGTACCTGGGGCAAAGGAGGCGCCCTGATGTTCCAAGTCTTTGTCTGCTGTGTAATTAGCACAGAAAATACCTGCGGAATTTCTTGCTCAGACTTGATTTTCCCTTTCAAGCGGTTGTGCCCACAGCAGCATTCATTGCCCTGACACAGTTGCTTGTGGTGATATTTAGCTGTCTTGAGTTAAGACTTAAGCAGGAATCTGATGACGCCCATTAAGATGGTCTCAGTCACTTTTAGAACATGGCATCAGATGAACAAAATAAAAGAACAGGTTCAGGAGCACAATTGTAAAATAATTTCTGCAGGTAAAATCAAAATATTTCTTTCTTCCAGTAATAAAGGATGGGCACTGGGGGATATGCACTGCCATTTTGGTGAACTAAATTTAATTCCAAGCACTAATTCCGTCGTAATGGCTGCTGAGACTTCCTAGAGTAGTGTTGCAATTATTGAAACTAATTAGATGTAATTAGAACTTAATGTGTATAGATGTAGGCACCACCCAAAAAGGTGGTGTGTAAATGGGAGGGTCATGGGCATTTTGGGGTGAATTGGGGGCGTGGTTTAGAGTTATGCGTGTAATTATAGAATATGGGGGCTCCATGCGTAATTTTAAGTGCAGGCATTTGCACCACATTTTCATTGGTGCAAATGGTGGAGCCTGAATGTACACACAACTCCTGGGCATAAGCGCTATTCTATAAACCACAGCTAACTTTAAGCGCAGTTTATAGAATAGCGCTTTTTTCATTGCTGATTTGTTTGGGCACCATATATAGAGTTTAGCCCAATGTGGGCAGAAATAGCCATTATTTTCTTAATGCACATTAGTAACTACCCCTTTTAATGAGAGATTTCTTCCAAAAAATTAAGATATGTTCTATTTTTCTCCAAAATGCTCTTTATCCCAGTGTTGTTCAAATGAGAAATAGTTGGAGTATCTATAAAATGCATTGTTTTGAAAACTTTATCCTTTCAAAGGTATTTGATACAAGAATCAATTCTGTTAATATGATTTTTTTCTCTTGTAGTGCTGCATACAATGCTGTTTTGTCCTCCTTTAAAAGTCTGTACTGTTCTGTATTTTCCATACCAGGGTTCCCACTGAATGTTTTATGTGTCCTGCCTCACTTGATTCAGCATTTTGACGGCCCAACCCAATTCTGTAAGGAAATAGCAGAGAGGATTATTCAGGTAAGAAAACATACGTACCAATAATTGGATCTTACGAAATCTTGACATTTCTTCCATTGGCAGCCAGTGAACTCCACTAATAAACTGGAATATGGTTTTTACTAGGTTTGTCTAGAAGAAAAGAACCCCAAGCTATCCAACCTTGCACATGTGATGACCCTGTATAAAACTCATAGCTATACCAGAGATTGTGCCACCTGGGTAAATGTAGTCTGCCGCTACCTTCACGAAGCCTTTGCTGACTGTACCCTGAGTATGGTTACTTACTTGGCTGAGGTAACTTTTTGAACTCTTTATATGATCTGCCTGTGGTGTAAGATCTGATTGAATGTAATTTGACTGTACACTGTTCCCAGATATAGCCATGCAGAGGCGAAGGGGCGTTGGGTAGTGATGGATTGTAACAGAAGGGATGCTGCAGTTTCCATAGCAAGAACGCCCTCTGCTGTTTCTTTTTTAAAGAGCTACTGAAAACGCAATAAATCACAGTCCTTAAAGATGACAGGATGACTGCTACGATTGTTGGTAGTAACTGAGGGATTGGCCCCTCTAGAGAAAACTGTGATCGTGACATACCATCTTCCTCTGGGCTTCACCCCTTCTAATAATCCCAATGAGATTTATTTATTTACGCTTCATATTCTGTTTCTGTAAATAAAACACCAAAGCCGGGTACAAACAAAATTTAACAAGATATAATCCTGATCCCTCCACCTACTGAAATTCCCACCACAACCCAAACTGCCTTATGCACACAGACTGAAAAGGAGAGTAAGTCGCAGTACAAAACATGCAGCCTCTACGTGTGTTTTTGTTTTTTGTCAGAACATAGGCAGAACTTTCATTTTTGCTGCTCTTCTATTGGAAAGGGAAAGGGGATGGGACTTAATATACTGCCTTTCTGTGGTTACAATCAAAGTGGTTTTCATATTATATACAGTTAACAGTTATTTTGTACCTGGGGCAATGGAGGGTTAAGTGACTTGCCCAGAGTCACAAGGAGCTGCAGTAGGAATTGAACCCAGTTCACCAGGATCAATGTCCACTGCACTACCATTAGGCTACTCCTCCACACAAACTTTTTATGTTTCAGGATCTGCTACTGAATCATTGTCATAATCCAGAATTATTCCTTTTGTTAATATGTACCTTGTATGTATGAGAACTAGATCTATTACTCCGAATGATCACATTTTGCTGTTGAACCCAATTAACTTTATTTACATAGACATTGCTGGTAATTATTATTTTTACTACTTATTTGGAACCCCCCCCCCCCCCATCTGCTGAGCTTAAGGCCCCCGTAGCACTGAAATGAGTGGGCAAGTGGTTAGAGCAATGAGCTGACAAACAGGGATGCCAAGATTCATTCTGATCACATGAGCACGTTTGAAAAAACAGCACGTGAACATGCTTTTTCTCTGGCCTGTACTTGTGCTGTGGAATCGATTGCCATTATATATTAGGACAGAAAGTTCCCTGATAAATTGATAACTTATTTTTTCAGATAGCGTTTGGAGTGGAGCTTACAGATTGATGATGGGGGCTTGTTGCGGGGGTATCTGTATGTACGTGATTGATTACTTTTAGTGCGTGTGTGAGTTTCATATTTTCGTAAGTTTTTGATGGCGCTCCTTTCTTAATTATTTTATTTTTCTAATTGTAAACTGCCATGATTTTTTTTTTGTTACATTTGTACCCCGCGCTTTCCCACTCATGGCAGGCTCAATGCGGCTTACATGGGGCAATGGAGGGTTAAGTGACTTGCCCAGAGTCACAAGGAGCTGCCTGTGCCTGAAGTGGGAATCGAACTCAATTCCTCAGTTCCCCAGGACCAAAGTCCACCACCCTAACCACTAGGCCACTAGAAGACTTGACAGTATATCAAGTTTGAATAATCTGTTTTCTGCTTCCCCCGATGACACGCCTCTGGGAAAAGCTACTTTATTTCCTGTTGGGTTAGCTATCCACCTAGATTGTAAGCTCTGTGAAGAAATGATCTATTGTACCTGAACTGCAAAGTGTTTCCCACTTTTTTGTACAATGGGAAGCATGGACACCTCTCTGAAACATAGTAGTGTGCTAATAATTGTGGCTCAGATTTAATGGATTTTCTCTTTGTGTTTATAGGGAAAGCCGTTTGAGATCAGGCCTTTGTCTGATAAATATAGCAGTGCTTCAGTAGATTGATTGATTTAAGGCATTTGTACCGTGAAATCCCAAATGTTCAAGGCAGTGTTCAGTGAACTTGTTCATCATTTGCATTGCGCAGACCAAGGAGTAAATTCTATAAATGGAGGCTAAAAAATCGGCACCGAAAACACCCCACTTAAGTGGCATTCAAGCCACGCCTAAAGTTCAGCATGGTTTATAGAATACACACTTAAGCGGAGTCGCACATAAATTGAGGCTTGGCTATTCCCCCCCCCCCCCCCCCCCCCCCGAGTATGATTGGCCAAGGAAGTGTACCATCAGCTTCTTACCCAGAGTCCTCTGAGGTGGCCCCCCCCCACTCCCGCCTCTTCTTAATTTAGCAACAGAGTACCGCAACTGCGCTGATTTGACGCAAGGAGAACTCTGAGGAAGTGGTACTTACGCACTGAAGTTGTCACGTGCAGTCTGACCAGGCTGCCCATAACCCCTCCATTAGTGCAACTCACGTATCATCAGCTGCCAGGGCTTCAAAACCTGGTGCAATTCCTTGGCAGGGCCGTAGCAAGCTATGTGTGGGAGGTGCGGCTGCACAGGGTGTAAGGGAAGCTGGGGGGCGAAAATTCCCCCACTTCCATTGACTACTCTTGCAAAGTGAGTGGGGCGGGGCATGTCAGCAGTGTTTGGGGCTTGTCGCACAGGATGTGCTGGTTTTGTTACGCTCCTTCTCCTTGGCAGAGACGGGCTGGCACTGTTTTGCAAATCTGCAATCATTTTGCAGGGAAAGCCTCCCCAGAACTAAACCCCCTCTGCTCGGTCTGATGAAGTCTCCCCCTGTCTGACATACCAGCAGCATCAGAGGTCTCCTGACTACTGGTGCATGCGTATGGGGACCTTCATGTGTAGTTGAGCAAATTTTCCAGATAATTCTACATGCAGCCAGGAGATAGTAGTACTGCTCACCTGCTGCCTGCAACGGTAGTATTAGCCACTGCTACTAACTAGTAGTCAGCTAGCTATCAGTCTCAGAGTCTTCACTGTATCTACTCTGCAGCAGTACTGGGTCAGGTGTATTATTTCTTGCTACAGCAAACTAAGCAATCAGCCCACCACTGAGCCAAGAGAGAACCAACCAGATATTTGCAGGTAATATTCCTTGGCTTGGTTGCCCTCTTTAGAGTTGCAGAGCAGGCAGGGAGGACAAGCATTGGGCACCGGTGGCTTGTCGCCATGTTCTCTCAGGTAGGGATTCCCTTTCCCATTCCCAGTCCTATCTTTTCTTGCTGGTTTCCTGCACGGAAGCCTATCATGGAGATGGTTAAAAGACAAAACATTTACAATTGTAAAATTAACCTACATTTAAAAATGCTATGCATACTAGATTCTGTGGTCCAACTTGTTAAGAATACTTTTTACTTTGTAATAAAAGTAATTTTAAGAGCTGTAGTTTTTTCACTTTTACTTGAGTATTTTTTTATTTTATTTTTTTGGTAAGACTTTCTACTTTTACTTCTACTTTTGAAGCCAGTACTTTAACTTTTTACTTAGGTACTTTTAAAAAGTAACGACCCCATCTCTGATTAGGATATTGTCTGTAGTGATTCCTTTGAAAAGTGAGTAAAACAAATCACATTACTTGCTTCTCTTGTTTTTGTTGTTGGCAGCTCCTAGAGAAGGGTCTTCCTAGCATGCAGCAGTCTCTCTTGCAAATGATTTACAGTCTTCTCAGCCATATGGATCTGTCGGGCATTCCCTTGAAGCAGTTCAACATTGAAGTGCTGAAGGTCATTGAAAAATACGTACAGGTGAATATTGAGCTGCACTTGACTTTACAGAAACATGTGGTTGGCTAAACTGCCCAGGCTGTAGGCCAGAATTGCAGTGACTTGTTTCTAGATAGCCACCTGCACAAACCTTTTTGGTTCACTTCCACAGCTGTGGGTCATCACATTCCACTGTCCTCATCTTTTTACAGATCTGCTTAAAAATATGTATTGGCTGCAGATTTAATAGAGTGGTTTGAGCATCCATAAATAGCTGCTGAATTGTGCCTTCAAAGCTAATAGAAAGTTGTGTGCATGAATTCTAATTAAAGCCAATTAGTGCCGCTGATTGGTTAAGTACCAATTTTCGGCGCTGATTGGCTTAAGTTGTGCGCACAACCCAGAAACATCCTACTGCAGCAGAAACATCTGCCTGAAATTAGAGACATATCTGAGTACTTTATTTTTCAACAGGATGGAGCTCCAGTGCATCGAGCTTGCCAAAACTGTTGAGCCTTTAATTAATCAAACTGCACAATTCATTGAGCCAACAGCTCAATGGCGTCAAAGACTTTGTGTCAAGGTTGAAGAAGGACACTTTGAACACAAATTATAATTAACTAATTAAAGACCCATTATACTCATGAATTTTCAAAGGTCATACTAACCCCCTAATTCTACATATGGCGCTCAAAATTGCACGTGCAATTTAATTGAACAATAAGCCAATTAGCGCCAGTAATTGGGCGCTAACAGTCATGTTGGTGCTGATTGGCACAAATTTGAACTTACATGCAAACCTTTGTATTCTGCATTCTATCAAGATGGACGTGTAAATTTACGCGCAGCTTGAAAAAGGGGATGTGGCCATAGGAGGGGCATGGGCCAGTCAAAAGCAGTACTAGAGTTTGTGCACAATGATATAGAATAAGGCAGATCTGTTCCTAAAATTGGGCACAGATCTCTGCTTTAAGTGCTATTCCATAAACAGCGCCCAGCTTTGAGCGCCATTTACAGAATAGTGCTTAGGGGGTATTCTATTTATGGCGCCTAAAAATCCACACAGAAAACATTTCCACCTAAGCATATTCTATAAGCTGCGCCTAGATTTAGGCGTGGTATATAGAATACGCGTAGGCGGCAATTGTAGCATCTAAATTACGTGCCTCCATTTACACCAGTGAAAACATGGCATAAATCTCGGCGTATAGATTTAGGTGTAGAGGACCAGATTCTATAACTATGTGCATAAATTTCAGAACACTCACAAAATGCCCATTTTCTTTCCCGTAACCATGCCTCTATTTGTCTGTGCTCTTTAGAAGTTAGGTGCAATGCGTTACAGAATATGCTTAGTGAATTGTGTGCATAAATTGTAATTATTGCCAATTAGTGCTTATTATTGCTTAAGTGCTGTATCAACGCTAATCAGCTTGTTAAGCCAATTAAGTTATGTGCGCTGTTAAGTTATATGCACTGTTATAGAATCGGCTTGGGTTTCGGCATGGATCTCTAGGCGCTTTATATAGAATCCAGGGATTAGCACTCATTTTTTTTGTTGTTGCTCAAATGTGGTCACCATTTATAGAATTGAGGGGCCCTTTTACTAAGCCGCGAAAGCATCTACGAGCGAGCTAAAATGGAGTTACTGCCCGGCTACCGCGTGGCTTTTGCAGTAATTTCTTTTTTGGTGTGCATCCGATAACGTGCATCTGAAAAATAATTTACGGATGTCGGTATCGGACGTGCGCCAAGAGGCATTTTGTTTACGTAGGTCATTACTGCCCGGTTACCGCGTGAATCTTTACCGCAAGGTCAGTGGCTGGCGGTAAGGTCACAGACCCAAAATGAATGCACGGCAATTTTGTTTTTGCCACACATCAATTTTCGGCAAATATATAAAAAAGGCCTTTTTTTACAGGCGCGCTGAAAAATGGATTGGCGCATGCCCTAAACCTGCTCCTACACTACCGCAAGCCCTTTTTCAGCGCACCTTAGTAAAAAGACCCCTTAGTGCTAAACGTTTAAACAATTGTAAAGTATTTTGAAGGGGTCCCGTTTTTTCTGGACACCGTGTATAGGCTAGGTCCCCACCTTTACACGCATGTTAGGCATGTAAATGTTTAGAATAATATCACACAACAATTTTTCTCTCTTTGAACAAAGGCAAAATTTGTACTTCAAATAGACTTTAGTTCTGTGAAGTGCATCAGACTTAAACTTTAAAAATATGAAAAGGAAAAAGCCTCTGAAACCCAACCTCCAGCCCAAATAGTTATCTTTAATGACACAAGTTGGAAGAAATCATGGGTTCCTTATCTTCACTGGCATAAAAAACCTTTTCATTTCTTGTAGTGCAAAAGATGCTAAATCTTCACAGAACTGACTATGGATCCAGAAAAAGTGTGAAGAAAATAATAAACTCAATTTTAAACTTAGCTTCAACTTTCAAATGCAGGGAAAATATCGTGTGCAGATGATCGGTCCAGCACACCGACTGTGGCCAGAGTTTTGCTATACAGAGGCTTTTTCCTTTTCATATTTTTAAAGTTTAAAGTCTGATGCACTTCACAGAACTAAAGTACAAATTTTGCCTTTGTTCAAAGAGAGAAAAATTGTTGTGTGATATTGATACTCTCTCCTCCTTGTTGAAATGTTTAGAATAATGCAGTGTACGTGCACATAATTGCACAGATGAAAATAATTCTGGTTAAGTACTATTCTGCAAATGTTAATTTAACTTACATTGTGCATGTTTGTAAGGGGGGGGGGTGTACCATGGTGCAGAGCATTGGTAGGACATAAGCGGAGCTTCCACTTATATGCAGTGCACTTTTTCTAGCTAAAAAGGTGCCGGTACTCAAATGCCAGGCCACCCTTCAAGGGTGAGGTGATCACTGAGGGACCCACCCCATAATAACCAGGCCCCTTGCAACCAGTTACAGAATCTATGACAAGGCAGAATTGGTGTGTAGAGCCTGAGCTCTTTCATTAAAACTTGGGGTCCATGGGTCAATTTTAGCAGACAGTGGAAAAGGTGCCAGTACTCAGTACCCCCAAGTACCCCCTCAAAAAGAGCCCTGCTTATATGCCTAACTTACAGGATACAGTAATCAATAGAAATCAAACAAAATAAAACATGGAAAAGAAAATAAGATGATACCTTTTTTATTGGACATAACTTAATACATTTCTTGATTAGCTTTCGAAGGTTGCCCTTCTTCGTCAGATCGGAAATAAGCAAATGTGCTAGCTAACACATTTCCGATCTGACGAAGAAGGGCAACCTTCGAAAGCTAATCAAGAAATGTATTAAGTTATGTCCAATAAAAAGGTATCATCTTATTTTCTTTTCCATGTTTTATTTTGTTTGATTTCTATTGATAACCTTAAGAGTGGACTAGCATGGCTACCACACTCCTCTACTTAGGATACAGTAAGAAATGGACATTCCTGTCGCACTTAGGCATATAAACTTAGGCCAGCTGTATGGCTGGGGCTTAAATGCTGGCGCCTAGATGTGAGATGCATCGATACTGGGTTACACTAGTATTCTGTAATGGAACCCAGGCACCTACTGTGTGTTCTCGGGGCTCCTAAATTGGAGATGCTAGTTATAGAAGTGCCCCCAGGGGGGTAATTCTGTAAGAAGCCATCTGGTTTTAGATGGTAAGCACATGCATAAATGCTGGTATTTTGGTCATTTATGGGCATAACTGATCTCTTATAAGGTACGGATTAGCGAGAAAGTAGACACAAGTTTCATGGTGCATGCTTGCTTTGTGGGCATGCACAGAGACAGGGTTTGGGTGGAACACAGGCAGAATCTGCACTTGTGTGTAGATGATAAAATTCTTTCTTTTATACACGTGTACGTGTGGATAGTACAAATTAATATTTACACCAGCCTTCAAGCTGGGACACATGTTCTTTAATACCTGTACTAGTACTTTATACAGTGAAGTAGGTGCTTCATTATAAAGTCACTCTCATAGTGTACAAATAGGCCTGGATTCAGGAAATGGTGCCGAAAGTTAGGTGCCAGGAAAACTTCCAGCTTGGCACTATTCTATAAAGGACGCTCTGGGCTGAGTGCTCTTTATAGAGCAGCACTTAGGGGCCCTTTTACTAAGCTGTGGTAAAAAGTGGCCTGCATGTGAAATTGGCGCATAACGGGTCATTTTTTACTATGGTGGATAGAAAGATCTTTTTTAAATGGGGCAGTAAATGGTTGTATGCTAATACTAAAAGTAGCGCACAGCTATTTACTGCGTCAGCCCTTACTGACACCTATTTACTTGACAGTAAGGGCCCCCTGTGGTAGAAAATAGAAAATTATTTTCTACTGTGGGACTTGGCGTGTGCCAACTTCAGAATTACACCGGATACTTGTGCTACCCCAGCAGTAGTCTCGATTTGGTGCCTGCTCCCCTACTGCAGCTTAGTAAAAGGGCCCTTTAGTGAGTATTCTGCGCTGAACTTAGAGTGAAAGCACTTAAACCAGCTGAAACCTGGTGTAAATCCTGGCACCAAATTCTGTAACACTGGATGTAATTCTTTGAAACGCCCCTGACCCGCTTATGCCACTCCCATAGCTTTGTCCCCTTTTGGGTTGTACACAAAAGGATTTGAGCCAATTAACCTCAGTAATTGCTTGGTAACAGCCTGTTAATAGCTTGCTAACTAATTTATTTGCGTGCAGACCTCAGGATCGTTTGCAAATTTGGGCACCATTTACAGAATCCAGGGGATAATCCATTTTGTGTGTGTGTGTATATATATATATATATATTTTAATGGTTATACCTGTGTCGAACATATAACTGCTTTCTGAGTATTGATCTGTGTGCATAGAAAATACATTCAGATTTTGCAGCAGCGCAGATTGTTTGAAAATTAACCCATTTTCCTTTGTTTCATTTTCCTTTTTCCTTCAGAGTATCCACTGGAGAGAAGCCTTGAACATTTTAAAGCTGGTGGTTTCACGATCTGCTAGCTTGGTCTTGCCTGCCTACCAGCAACATGCCGATTTGTCCAAACTGGAAATCAGTCGGATCTGGAACAGTGCTTCCAAGGAGCTACCAGGGAAAACACTGGAGTTTCACTTTGACATTTCTGAGGTATTTGAACCATTACCATAAACTTTTATTAGTAAATATTTGAGCCCTATTTTAAGAGTTTTTTGGCATGAACGTAGAATTGAAAGAAACAAGGGAACCTCTTTTTCTTTCCTTTTTTTTCTTCTTTCCAACCCAGTGGAATGTTGTAAAGAAATTATGCATAATGAGTTGTAAATGTCTGTTAGTCCAAGGAGAAAAATAACAGCCCAAGAATGAGATGGGACCAAATTTGGCATGGGGCAAAATCAGGGAAACGACACATTAAGTTTGAAAATGGAGATCTTGGACTAGAAGTTCTAGAGAAATAAAATCCCCAAAATTGGCCCAGTGCATTTCTATAAGAGACTGAGGGGGTCTTTTACTAAGGCACGCTCACGTTTTTAGCGCGTGCTAAAATTGGGCAAACGCTAAACATTAGAGATGCCCATAGGAATGCATTGGCATCTCTAACGTTTAGCGTGCGCTCTATTTTAGCGTGTGCTAAAAACATCAGCGCGCCTTAGTAAAAGTGGGTCTGAATTCCAGCACCTGCATAGAAACATTGATACACTGAAAAATAGCTGTTAGGGAATTTCTGCTTTCATACTGCCCCTTCCCACTTCTAGTGACAGACACATTCACACTCACTTTCACAGTTGGAAATATTTCATAAGGCAAGCACTGTGTGCTTTCCCAACCATGTATTCCACCTCCCACTCCTACACCCCTGTCCCTGCTGAGCTAGCTCTTATGGGCCAGTACTCAGAACCTGTATTTTTTTTAGGGTATATTTATCTCTCCCAATATGGTGGTTCACCCACCAATACCTAGGAAGAAATAAATCACTCAAGGCTGCATCAGTTAGGAATTTATTTAGATACCTTATTTCTTATCAAGTAATTGTACAATTAGCAGATCAGTGTTATCTCACTGGGAGTACAGAATATTGCTACACAAAATTACCTCTATATCCGAGACTCCAAAGAATATACATATAACATGTACAATTAGTTGTTTATGGGAATACAGTACCACAGCTACACATAGGTGATCTCTGTGTCTGAGTCTCTAATGTTTTATTTACCAGCCAAAGCCAATTAATAGATATAAAAGACTCAAGGCTACTTATGAGAAAGCAATAGGATTATTTGCCAATTCAGATACAACTGATTGGTTTCTCATGAGACAGAGCAGCCCTGCTTGCACAAAGGTACTGGCTGTAACTGTCTCTCTCCAAAGAAATAGGAAGCACACTCCTTTTTATATGCCCATTTAGGATACAGACAAAATGACAGTAACACACCTTATTGGATATAATATACTAGCCATTAAGCCCGTTAAAATGGGCGAGTTTTTTGTTGTTCTAAATTTAATAATTCTCACCTCCATCCATCCATGTCCACCAACCCTCCTCTGTCCCCTGCCCTCCCCAGATATCCAGCAAACCTTCTCTCCCCTGCCCTCCCCCCATGCTCAGCAACCCTCCTCTCTCCCCTGCCCTCCCCCCATGTCCAGCAACCCTCCTCTTTCCCTTGGCCTCCCCCCCGTCCACCAACCCTGCTGTCTCCCCTGCCCTCCCTCCATGTCCAGCAACCCTCCTCTTTCCGTTGGCCAACCCTGCTGTCTCCCCTGCCCTCCCCCAATGTCCAGCAACCCTCCTCTCTCCCCTGCCCTCCCCCCATGTCCAGCAACCCTCCTCTTTCCCTTGGCCTCCCCCCCGTCCACCAACCCTCCTCTCTCCCCTGCCCTCCCTCCATGTCCAGCAACCCTCCTCTTTCCCTTGGCCTCCCCCGGTCCACCAACCCTGCTCTCTCCCCTGCCCTCCCCCCATGTCCAGCTACCATCCTCACCGCCGCTCCCTCCCCCCTCCGTGCCTCCAAAACTGAACACCATACTCCAAGTGGGGCTTCACCAATGACTTTTAGAGGGTCATCAACATCTCCTTTCTTCTGCTGGTTATACCCCTCTCTATGCAGCCTAGCATCCTTCTGGCCATGGCCGCCACCTTGTTGCATTGCTTCTTCACCTTCAGATCCTCGGACACCATCACCCCAAGGTCTCTCTCCTGAGTCGAGCTTACTAATCTCTCCCCTCCTATTTAGTATCTCTCGTTTGGGTTTCTGCACCCCAAGTGCAACTTTGAATAAGCAAATTTCAAGCTTCTCCTAATGACCTTCAAATGCACTCAATCTGCAGCCCCCCATTACCTCTCTTCCCTCCTCTCCCCCTATGTCCCCACCCGTAACCTCCGCTCTCAGGACAAATCACTCCTATCTGTACCCTTCTCCACCACCGCTAACTCCAGACTCCGCCCCTTCTGCCTCGCATCACCTTATGCCTGGACAGACTCCCCGAGCCCATACACCATGCGCCCTCCCTACCATCTTCAAGTCCTTACTCAAAGCCCATCTCTTCTCCCTTGCTTTTGGCGCCTAACCACCTTCCCCATTCATGATACCTACACTGACTACATAGCTTGTTACCTTTAGATTGTAAGCTCTCTTGAGCAGGGACTGTCCTTCCCCATGCTTTAACTTGTACAGCGCTGCGTAACCCTTGTAGCTCTATAGAAATGCTAAGTAGTAGTAGTAGTAGTAGTAGTTTGAGTTTCTGCACCCCAAGTGCAACTTTGAATAAGCAAATTTAATTACCTCACTAGTTATTCCCATCTGTAAGCTAGCATTCTGTAAAGTGCACTCTGTGCAGTGAATCCTTTATAGAATACTAGCTTAGCAAATGTTTTGTACCTAACTTTGGGCAAAGGCTAGTATAAATGCTCGTGCCCAACTCATGGCAGTTGGGTGCACAAGTGCAGGTATTCTATAGCATCATGCCTAATTTCTGGGAATGCCCCTCACCCACCCATGCTCCCTTTGCAGTTGCATGCTATGAGATTTAGGCATGCATGTTATAAAATAGGCTGCGTGTAACTCCTAAATATCTGTTCCCCAATATTCAGCCAGCGGCGGTAAGCATTTTTTAAAATGCTTACTGTCGCCGGCTGAATTAGCCCCCTATATTCAGTGCTGGGTCGTGTCTAGGCACAGGCACTGAATATTGGCAACTAAGTGTGAGTGGGCAGCAGGGGCGTATCTGAACTGCGGCGGTAGGGGGGGCCAGGGCCAGAGTGAGGGGGCACATTATAGCCCCCCCCCGCCGCCGCCGCCGCCATTGCCGATCCCCCTCCCCCCAGCTGCTGCCATTGCCAACCCTCCCCCTCCATTGCTCGCCTACCTTCACTGGCGGGGGACCCCAACCCCCGCCAGCCGAGGTCCGCGTCCTCCTGCCGCTGCCGGCTGCCTTTAAAAGAATTCCGTCAGCTAGCGGGGGACCCCCAACCCCCGCCAGCCAAGCCGAGGTCCTTTCATTTTTCCACTGAAGCTGGCGCCGACGAAAGTTTCTTTTGAGTCTGACGTCGCTGCACGTTGTACGTGCAGGACGTCAGACTCAGAAACAGCTGTTTCTGAGTCTGACGTCCTGCACGTACAACGTGCAGCGACGTCAGACTCAAAAGAAACTTTCGTCGGCGCCAGCTTCAGTGGAAAAATGAAAGGACCTCGGCTTGGCTGGCGGGAGTTGGGGGTCCCCCGCCAGCTGACGGAATTCTTTAAAGGCAGCCGGCAGCGGCAGGAGGACGCGGACCTCGGCTGGCGGGGGTTGGGGTCCCCCGCCAGCGAAGGTAGGCGAGCAACGGAGGGGGAGGGTTGGCAGCGGTAGGGGGGTCCAGGGCGAAATCTGTGGGGGCCCAGGCCCCTGAGGCCCCACGCAGATACGCCCCTGGTGGGCAGGCTGCCAGAGCTTATGCGGGCTCAGCCAATATTCAGCAATCCCACATAAGAGAATTATGTGCACCCCGGCTGAATATTGGCTGGGTCTCACATAGAGGCATATTTTCAAAGCACTTAGACTTACAAAGTTCTATAGTAACCTATAGAACTTTGTAAGTCTAAGTACTTTGAAAATGAACCCCATTGCTTTCGCAGCAGCTCACGGTATTTTATGTAGTATCATGAGAGGTTGAGGCAGCCATTTTGAAAGGCAGCTGAGAGGGGGCTGCACTCCTGCCCCCAAAGACCCCCACTAGACCACCAGGGAGACAGGTAGGCCCAGGGGGACCTCCCTAGACATCGGGATGAGATAGGGGTGGGGGAGTTTATTTATGGGGAAGGAGGGGACAGGAACATGGTGGGGGGGTAGAAGAGAGGCCAGGAGGGGGATCGGGAAGACATTCATATAAATAAATAAAAATTTAAAAGTTACGCAGGTGCCGTTCTGATTTTAAGTGCCGGCACCCACATAATTTGGGCCTAATTAAGTTGTCCTAAATTAGTCCACTTAGCTATGCATGTGCTGGCACTGAATATTGCCAGCAAACGTATAACCCCAAGCTCCTCCTCAATTACACCCCCAGCGCCCTCCCTGACCTGCCCATTTTTTGGTTTGGTGGTCTATGGGGATTTTCAGCAGCACTGTCTGGTTAAGTGCCACTGAATATCTCCAGTTGGGTGGCAGGAAGCAATTTATGCGAGCAGGAGAGGCTTCTACCTGCTTAAATATCTTTGAATATGGGCCCCCTGGTATTTAGGTGCAAACACTTAGGCTAGCCACAGAGCCAGTGCCCAACTTATGTCCACATATCTAAGCAATTACAACAGTATTCTATAAAGGAAAAAGCCACTTACTCTCCTTTGTAGAATAAGCTCCTACTGGGTGCCCACTGGACATCTTAGAAGTGCTGTCATTATATTAGATTGTAAAGTAAACTGATTTTTCTTTCATCAAAGACTCCAATCATTGGAAGAAGATATGATGACCTACACACTGCTACAGGCCGGGATGGCAAACCCAGAATAATGTCTGTCACTCGAAGCACATCCTCAACTTCGTCTGGTTCCAATTCCAATGTCCTGGTTCCTGTCAGCTGGAAAAGGCCTCAGTCTTCTCAGGTAGAATTCACAAATTTGACAACAAGGGAGCTTTCTTCATCCCAATTGAATTCTTTAGGCAGTGTTTAGTAAGATAATAATTGATGGTATAGCTAAGACAGTAATGCACTGAAGCTTGCAAATAATTGATTTGAAACTCCAAAATCACAGTTTCACACTACCTGTGTATATTATAGGATACAAGAATCCGTTGTCACCCACAGTACAATGCAAATCTTTCAGCATCTAAAGTGGAGAAAAAAAAGGGATTCAGTAACGCCACCCAGCCAGCCCAAGATAATCAGACTATAAGGCATGGGCCCGGCGCAGCATCATCTAACCCCCCAAAATCTCCACACTGTCAAATGTCCAAAAATATAAAAAATGGACTTAAAAAATCTTGAGGGTAGACAATGAATATATCCCTGTATCAAAAAAAATTGAGATTGCAGAGTATATCTATCTCAAAGAATATATTAATGTTTTCTGCTTTACAATATGCTACTATGGAGAAGCTACAGATTACTTAACTTGACTCCCAATATAATGGTGTCGCACACACGATCTGTAGCTGAATCGTAACCCAGCAGGGAAGTCCCCGTTTCGCTATCGCTGCTTCAGGGGTTTAACATGCTTGTAAAGACTCCAAACCTGTTCTCGTCTGCTCACACTCAAAGACATCTACACACTCCCATGTCTCATGTGCTGTACTCCGAAGACGAGCCTGTAACTGACTCACGCCTTCAATTTATTCATTAGTAACATAAAGCTCCACCTTGCCTGTGAGCCGATCTGAGAATATCAAAAGAAGCCACATCATCATTTGAGCCAACCAATCCCACAAGAGTATTTGTATACTGGGCAGTCTTCAATCAATTTTAAAAAATGCAGCCCATTCCACTTTAATGTTTAATCCATCCGGTTCCATAGTATTGAAGTAAAAGACAGCTAAGACAGTGCCATATCTGTGAGAGTTTTGTTCCCAGTGAGGCCCTCATGCAAGTTCAGTTAAAGTTACATTAAATAACTTGCCTACTGATTGTAACTGACCTTGGATTTGGAAAAGGCAATCTAAATTGCAATATTCATTTTCACTTTGGACCAATTAGTTTGTGGTGTATGAGAGATGTTACAGGTGGGCCCTGAAGGGACTTGCAAGTGGCTGCCCCAGGTGATAGAAAAGCGTTTTCAGGTGAGGTTTCCTTTCCCACCCCTCAACCTCAGCATGGGCAGATCACTTTAATTAGACTTTCAGAAGAGGAGGAAGGGGTGCGAAGAGGAAATGTTAAATTTCCATCACTAAAATACATATCATTGAATCATAGAATGTATTAAATACAATAGTTAAATTACAATCAAGTTTCAGTTAACTAACTTGTTTGCATTGCATTTGAAACTGGTATGAATCCACTTTAAGTGTATTCTCTGACGTTGGAGGAATGGCGGGCGGAGTTCGGGGCTGTACCGGGGGATTTTTTTCTCGTGGTTTCAGTTGCGGCACTATATCAGGTCGCTTACGACTGCTTCCCTGACCCAGGAGGTTTTGGAGAGGTTGCTTACTTTCTTTGCCCTGGACGCGCAATCGGCAGTCCCCCTTAAATATTTTCATTTGTGTTTGAGGGAACAACTGGGGGAGGTGGACTATGCGAAGGTAGCTGATCAGTGGAATAGGGAGTTGTCACTTCGCCTTCAGGGTGAAAATGTGAAGACTTATATTCTGAATATTCCTAAACTAACTGAGAGCGTGATGCTGAGGGAAACTATAAGTTTGTAATGCAAGTGTATATTTCACCGCATAGAGCTATGAGAGCAACCATGCGTGACCATGATAAGTGTGCCAAGTGCGGCCACTCCACAGCAGACCTTGGCCATATGTTTTGGCACTGTCCGTCTGTTTTGCAGTTTTGGAAGTGGATGTGTGGCCATGTTTCGGCTCTCTGGGGAGTCGCATGGAAGGCTCATGCATTGCAATTATTTGATCACTTTCACCTCTCTTTGCAGAAGGTCCAGGGTCTAAAACCTTTTTTGAAACGGTCAGTCCTCATGGGCAAAAAGGTAATTCTCCAGCACTGGATAGGAGTGGAGCCGCCTACTTCTCAGCAGTGGTGGTCTAGGATGATCCATTTGTGTGTGTTGGAATGCAGAGGGGTCAGAGATCTAGCCTCGAACAAGGGAGAAGCATATTGTCAGAGGTGGTCACCATTTTGAGACTCTTTAACCCCAGTAGCACGCAGTAGAATCTTGAATTCGTAAGGGTATATCAAGGAGCATGTGGGGGGATGGGGGAGGGGTAAGGGGGGTGGCGTTATGTTGGTTTCAAGTGACTGCCTGGCAGAGGTGTGGTAGGTGTGCCGAGGGCTAAGAGAGTCAAGGCCCGTGGTGCCATGTTTTGTAGAGGTGACCAAGGATATGTGTAACATGCCTCTATGTATCTTGTTGTTGCCTTTTTGTTATGTACCTGTTAATTATTTGGAAAAGTTACTACTACTACTACTATTTAACATTTCTAAAGTGTTACCAGGGTTGCGCAGCGCTGTACAATTAACAAAGAAGGACAGTCCCTGCTCAATGGAGCTTACAATCTAAAGTGCAGTCAATCAAGATTGAGGCAGTCTAGATTTCCTGGATAGAGGTACAATGGTTAAGTGCCGAAAGCGACATTGAAGAGGTGGGCTTTGAGCAAGGATTTGAAGATGGGTAGGGAGGGGGCTTGGCGTATGGGCTCAGGGAGTTTATTCCAAGCATAGGGTGAGGCGAGGCAGAAAGGGCGGAGTCTGGAGTTGGCGGTGGTGGAGAAGGGTACTGAGAGGAGGGATTTGTCCTGTGAGTGGAGGTTACGGGTAGGAGTGTAAGGGGAGATGAGGGTAGAGAGGTAGTGAGGGGCTGCAGATTGAGTGCATTTGTAGGTTAGTAGGAGAAGCTTGAACTGTATACGGTACCTGATCGGAAGCCAGTGAAGTGACTTGAGGAGAGGGGTGATATGAGCATATCGGTCTAGGTGGAAGATAAGATGTGCAGCAGAGTTCTGAACTGATTGAAAGGGTTAAGTGGGAGTTAACTGATTGACAGATGGTTAAGTGGGAGGCCAGTGAGGAGTAGCTTGCAGTAGTCAAGGCGAGAGGTAATGAGAGAGTGGATGAGAGTTCGGGTGATGTGCTCAGAGAGGAAAGGGCAAATTTTGCTGATGTTATAGAGAAAGAAGTGACAGGTCTTGGCTGTCTGCTGGATATGGGCAGAGAAGGAGAGGGAGGAGTCGAAGATGACTCCGAGGTTGCGGGCAGATGAGACGGGGAGGATGAGGGTGTTATCGACTGAAATAGAGAGTGGAGGGAGAGGAGAAGTGAGTTTGGGTGGAAAGACAATGAGCTCGGTCTTGGTCATGTTCAGTTTCAGGTAGCGGTTGGACATCCAGGCAGTAATGTCAGATAAGCAGGCCGATACTTTGGCCTGGGTTTCCGAAGTGATGTCTGGTGTGGAGAGATAAAGCTGGGTGTCATCAGCATAAAGATGATATTGGAAACCATGAGATGAGATCAGCGAGCCCAGGGAAGAGGTGGAGATTGAAAAAAGAAGGGGTCCAAGGACAGATCCCTGAGGAACTCCAACAGAGAGCGGGATGGGGTGGAGGAAGATCCATGAGAATGTACTGTGAAGGTACGGTGGGAGAGATAAGAGGAGAACCAGGAGAGGACAGAGCCCTGGAACCCAAATGACGATAGTGTAGCAAGAAGTAAATTATGATTGACAGTGTCAAAAGCGGCGGATAGGTCGAGGAGGATGAGGATGGAGTAGTGACCTTTGAATTTGGCAAGGAACAGGTCATTACAGACTTTAGTGAGTGCTGTTTCTGTCAAGTGTAGAGGGCGAAAACCGGATTGAAGCGGATTGAGAGTGGCATGAGAGGAGAGAAAATCAAGGCAGCAGCTGTGAACGGCGCGTTCAAGTATCTTGGAGAGGAAGGGTAGGAGGGAGATGGGGCAGTAGTTGGAAGGGCAGATAGGGTCTAGTGATGGTTTTTTGAGGAGTGGTGTGACTACAGCATGCTTGAAGGAGTCAGGGACGGGGGAAGGGGATGGGTAGCATTTGTTCTTAACAGCATATTTGGATTGTATACTGAGTTGCAGTTTTGGATATTGTATTGGACTTGCTTATGTGAAATAATAAACATATATTTAAAAAAAAAAAAAAAAAAAAGAAGGAGTCAGGGACAGTTGCAGTGGGAGAGATGGTGTTTAGTAAGTTAGTGGGGATGGGATCAGAGGAACAGGTGGTGCATTTCGAGGAGGAAAGAAGGTGGGCGGTTTCCTCCTCGGTAATATCAGGAAAAGAGGAGAAGGAGGCCTGGGTTGGTTGGTTGGTTGAGGGAGTGGGTTAAAGGGTGAAGAGGTGGCTTGGTAGTGAATTCGAGATTGATCTTCTGCACCTTGTTACAGAAGTAGTCAGCCAGTGATTGAGGAGAGAGAGAGGGGGGGGTGGGAGCGGAGGGCACTTTGAGGAGGGAGTTAAGGGTGGCGAAGAGACAACAAGGGTTGGAGCCGAGAGAATTAGTCAATTGGGTGTAATAGTCCTGTTTGGCAAGGAATAGGGAGGACTGGAAGGAGGGTAGCATGAATTTGTAATGAATGAGGTCGCTATGGGTACGAGATTTCCTCCAGATAACTCAGTTATTGTCATGGGATAGAAGGAAATTGCAGCATGGAATAAGTTCAATAGCATTTACTATTAAGCATTTTCCATTAAGCAGTTTAGATACTTTCAAATTATTAAAATGTTTATCTTATTTGCTTACTCATCTTCATACTGATAAATGGAAAGCCGGTAACCAAATGTAAATAGATAATGTTTCAAAGGTATTTGCCCTGGGAAAAAAAGGCCTGACTGAAAATTGCCCTCCTTAAATGCAACTGTTGGTATGTGGTAGGTGTTTCTGTGGATATATTTAGTGGAAGGGATTTTGGATTTCTCTGGCATATTTTTCAGTTGTAGCTCAAAGTGAACTACATTCAGGTGCAGTGGGTATTTTCCTGTCACCAGAGGGCTCACAGTCTAAGGCAATGAAGGATTAGAGGGGTCTTTTACAAAGCCGAGCTAGCGTTTTTAGCTCCTGTAAAAATCAACTGGCGGTAAATGCTAACTTGGCTTTGTAAAAGACCGCCTAGGTGATTTACCTGAGATTACAAGGAGCCACAGTGGGATTTGAGCCCTGGCTTCCCTGGTTCTCAGCTTACTGCTCTAACCGTTAGACTATTCCTCTACTCCATTTAGATGGAAGAGGAAAGCAGAATGCTTATATTCAATTTTCAATCATATTTACACTTCCTCCTTCAACCCCTACATAAAAAGCAGGCGCAAAGTATGCAGACACTTTTAACTTGAATAATTGGTATTTTCTAATTTTCAAAGAGGGATTATCTAGGTAGTTTCTGCTTGAAAATTTATATAAAATACACATATTAAAACTGTCCATATAGTTTACAGTTATGCAGACTCTTTCAAAATTGCTGTAATAGAATCTGTAATGCACATCACCTTTTTTTACCAGAAGGAACTAAAATATGCAATAGTGTAGTTTATTTTTATGGTCTTACTATACTTTATTTCATTTAGACCAATCATGTACTTTTCAGTGCATCAAATGAAGCTTGATAGGACCATCAAATCGGCATAATTATTAGAAATTTGTATTTGCCCAGAAGTCTGGAGTAAATTTACATATTTAGATGCTGAAGATCCTTTGGGATACAGTATATACTTTACTGAGGGGTCCTTTTACTAAGGTAAGCTGAAAAATGGCCTGAGATGGTGTAGAGGCATGTATTGGGCGCCTGCAAAAAAGGCCTTTTGGGGGGGGGGGGGGGCTGAAAATGGACGTGGGCAAAATAAAAATTAGCGCGCGTCCATGTTGGGCCTGAGACCTTACCGCCACCCATTGACCTAGCAGTAAAGTCTCACGTGTTAACTGGGCGGTAATGGTGTATGCACATACAATGCTGATTACCGCCCGGTTAGCACCACTCACCAGAAAATTTCCGGCGCGCTTAGTGGACGCTCGTAAAAAATGAAATTGGACCACTGAAGACTTTGGCGCAGCATTGGCCCACTGCGCGCAGTGAGCTGCATCAGCACAGCATCAGCACACCGCGCGCTTTGACTCAGTTTGGTGAACTGCACACTTTGGCGCACTGTCAATTTTGGTGCAGCGTTGAGTTTTGACGCAGTATTGGTTCCTGCATATTTTTGCACAACTTTGGTCCACTGCACGCTTTGGTGCAGCAATGGCACACTGCTTTCTTTGGCGCAGCATCGGCGAACCACGTGCTTTGGCGCAGTGCATTGTGTTTATCTTCCTTGTTTATTTTTAACTGGTAACAAAATATGAAAGATTGAGCAGTGAGCACTCTTCTCATGCTTTCCTGTAACAGGAAGCTGTAGGAAGGGGGCGGGAACCTGGGCGGTGCTTCTTGCCCCTCTCCACAGACTGTCCAGTTGCAGGAAGACAGCAATTGAAGGGCGTTTCGGAGACGGGAACCTGGGTGGTACTTCATAGGGAGACGTTCCAGGGGCAGGAGCTTGCTGGAGAGAATAATCTCACTTCCATTATCAAAGTCTTTGAGCGACTGCAAGGTTCAGCTTCATTTTACTCCGTAAATTGTTTTTCTCCGAGGACAAGCAGGCTGCTTGTTCTCACGACTGGGTGACGTCCGCAGCAGCCCCCACCAACCGGAAAGAAGCTTCGCGGGACGGTCGGCACGCAGGGCACGCCCACCGCGCATGCGCGGCCGTCTTCCCGCCCGTGCGCGACCGCTCCCGCCAGTTCCTTTTTTTCCGCGTCTGGAGAGAGTTGTGCTTTGCAACGCTCTCTCTGTTTCAGCCGCCGGATTTGCGATCGCGTTTACGCGGATCGTTGCTTTTTTTCTCTTTTTCTCTTTTTTCTTGGTTTGATTACCGCCCGGTTTCGTTTAAAAAAAAAAAAAAAAAAAACCTGAGCGTGTGGAGCACGCGCTCCCCTTTTCCCTCGCTTCCAGCGGGGACGCCGCGTTGCGGCCTAGTGACCGCACGGTCGTTTTCTTTTTCGAGGTGTGATTACAGCCACCATTGACGACTTTGACTTCGCCGACGCGATTTTCCCGTCAATGTCCTCGAAGGTCCCGAGTGGATTTAAAAAGTGTGGTCGCTGCGGCCGGCCGATCTCGCAGACCGACACCCACGCTTGGTGCCTCCAGTGCCTCGGGCCGGAGCACAAGATCAAGTCGTGTTCCCTGTGTCTCGGTCTCCGGAAACGGACTCAGGTTGCGAGGCAAGTTCTGCGGGACCGTCTTTTTGGAACTTGCGCCGGCCCCTCGACGTCGACCTCGACGGCATCGGTATCGACGCCCGGTCCTTCGGTACCGGTATCGATGCCCGAGACATCGGCACCGATGGCATCGACCCCAGGAGAACAGGTCCCGTCGGCCCGCCGGTCCTCCGGTGAGAGTGGTGGTGAGAGGCCGCGTGGGCAGTCGGCCCCGGTCACTCCCTCAGCTCGTGGCCCACGGGACCGAACCCTGTCTGACCCGGTACCTCGAGACCGAGGGGGATCGACCTCTTCCTCCTCCATGCCTTCCGGCACCGGTGACGGGCATCGCAAGAAGGATAAGAAGCGTCGTCACCGGTCGCCCTCGGTGCATCCGGATATCGGAGAGGAGGCGACGCCGAAGCGTACTCGTCGAGAGGAGAGGTCCCCGTCGGTTGTGGAGGTACCGACGCGTCGGGGTTCCGGCACTTCAGTGCCGTCTCCTGGCCCCCATCAGCTTCTG
>NW_021963575.1:0-76342 GCF_901765095.1 Microcaecilia unicolor | reverse complement strand
TTGAAAAATACCCTCAATTTATTTTTCTAAAACATTTTTGTAAGCATTGCCTCATTGTAAATGCATCGTAGGAATTTGTGGGTACGAAGGACAATACCTTTTTAACACCTCTTGTGCTGCTGTTAAACTTCGCAATGATAAATTATAGATGATTCTTTGTTGGTTCACGCTGGACGACGATTTCTAGTTTGTCTTGGTAGAATTGTGTTCGGAGCTGCATAGGACCCGTCGGTGGTTGCTTCTAAAAAAGACTCGGTTTTGTGTTCTCCGTCTCTCGCATTAGCCCCTATTAATGCGCTCTTAATAATGCTTGTATTCATTGGCGTCTCTTTCCCCTCTTCTCCTGATGACTCGCTAGATGTGTTTGTGAAGCCCACCCTTCGCATTCGGCGATATCTCTTGGACCGTTTTTTGTGTCCATACAGGGATAAATAAATCCTTTGGTGTAGTCAAACTCGTCTCTTGCATTTCGCAATTTTTGGTTGCAAATTTCTATTTTATATTTTCTATTACCTCCATATTTTGCTGATATTGAGCTTCAAACGTGTTCCCTCCTCTTTCAATAAATTTATTTTTTCTTGTAGTTCTTGCTCTTGTAATTCTATTCTTTTTTAAGCTTGTCAATTGTTATTAACATTAAATCCAGTGAGCACCGTGAAATAATGTTGTTCCACTGTGTGACAAATTCTTTGTCATCAAAGAATCAGGGTTCCTTGTCTCAGCGCAAACCACGCTTAAAATGTAATGCCAAGAAGTGCAGAGTGATGGATTTGGGGTGTAGTAAAAAAGGACATACCGAATAGGAGGGGAGAGATTAGTAAACTCGACTGAGGAGAAAGATCTTGGGGTGTTGGTGTCGGAGGATTTGAAGGTGAAGAAACAATGTGACAAGGCGATGGCCATGGCCAGAAGGATGCTAGGCTGCATAGAGAGGGGTATAACTAGCAGAAGAAAGGAGGTGTTGATGCCCTCTACAAGTCGTTGGTGAGCCTCACTTTGGAGTATTGTGTTCAGTTTTGGAGGCCATATCTTGCTAAAGATGTAAAAAGACTGTAAGTGGTGCAAAGAAAAGCTACAAAAATGGTATGGGATTTGCGTTGCAAACCGTACAAGGAGAGACTTGGGGGGGGTCACATGATACAGATGTTCAAATATTTGAAAGATATTAATCCGAAAAATGAACCTTTTCCGGAGACGGGAAGGTGGTAGAACTAGAGACATGAATTGAGGTTGATGGGGGGGGGGGGGGGGGGGGGGCAGACTCAGGAGTAATGTTAGGAAGTATTTTTTTTTTTTTTTTTTTTACAGAGGGTGGTAGATACGTTGAATTCCCTCCCGCCGGAGGTGGTGGAGATGAAAACGGTAATGGAATTCAAACATGCGATAAACACAAAGGAATCCTGTTTAGAAGGAATGGATCTACGGAATGCTTAGCGGAGATTGGTTGGCGATGCCGGTACTTGGAGAGTAAAACTGGTGCAGGGCAGACTTCTATGGTCTGTTCCCTGATCGTGAATGAATAGATATGGATGGACTGCAGTGTAAATTTAAGGGGCTTCGACGTTAGCTTCAGAACTTTTAGTACAAGAACAGTGCTGGGCAAACTTTTACGGTCTGTGCCCTGAGAAATGCAGGGACAAATCAAAGTTAGGTATACATATAAAGTATTACATACCTTGTAAAATGAGTTTTTATCTTGTTGGGCAGACTGGATGGACCGTACGGGTCTTTATCTACTGTCATTTACTATGTTACTATATGTCATGGAGGTGTAGGAGAGAACCAGGTCGAGTGATTTTGTGGGATTTGATAGTGGGGTAGAGGGGAAGCAGATTTATTTCATATTTGCATCCTGCCTTAATCCAAAGTGGCGTAGCAATTAAAACGTACATAAAATCTTATAAAAACAACTAGACAGATCACAAACACAGGTTTCTTCATCATAAAAATTGTTACAATCACTATTTGAAAGATTTAATTTCTCCAAAAAAGGCTTTAAAAATAATAGGTCTTATGAACTTTTTAAATTGTGGAACACTATTGCATAATCTCAGATGGCCTGGAAGGATATCCCACAGAACTGGTCCAGCAGTTGAGAAGGCGCATGCTCTAGTATCAGCATAAAGATAAGCCATTGGTGATGGTAAACACAGTTGCTGCAATCTCTCAGAACACAAGAATGATTAGAGCAGTTCAATTACAGAACAGTGCTAAAATATGCAGGAATACTTGCTAAACCCACTGATGAATTAGCACAAAACTTGAAGCATAACATGGTACATAAAAGGCATCCAATGCAAATGTTTTAGAACAGGGGCAATATGTGCTGGTTTCAATACCTCAAAATTAACCGCGCTGCCATATTCTGGGTGATCTGCAGAGGTCTGGCTGGTGTAGACTGAGGGGGGCTCTATGCTGGCCTTGGACCTGGCAGAAGGTAAATTGCTTGTTAGGTGCATGCTATAGCATATGATAGCTTTCTGCATTAGTCCCTAGGTGAGTTACTTTCAGGTACACTAGATATTTTTCTGTCCCCAGAAGGCTTACAATCTAAGAGGCCCTTTACTAAAGCTTAGTGTGAGCTAAATGTTCAATTCTGGTCACCACATCTTAAAAAGATATAGAGGGGCATAATCGAAAGGAACGCCCAAGTTGTTTCTGAGGACGTTCTCGGCAGGATGTCCCCATGAAGGGGCGGGGAAACCCTTATTATCGAAACAAGATGGACGTCCATCTTTCGTGTCGATAATACGGTCAGGGATGCACAAATCTGGAAATTTAGGTCGACCTTAGAGATGGTCGTCCTTAGACTTGGTCGTTTTTGATTTTCGGCGATAATGGAAACTGAGGATGCCCATCTCAGAAACACCAAATCCAAGCCTTTTGGTCGTGGGAGGAGCCAGCATTCGTAGTGACATGCCAGGCCACCAACCGGGCACCCTAGGGGAGCACTGCAGTGGACTTCAGAAATTGCTCCCCAGCTGCATAGCTCCCTTACCGTGTGTGCTGAACCCCCCCAAAAACCCACTACCCACAACTGTACACTACTACCATAGCGCTTACGGGTGAAGGGGGGCACCTAGGGTTTCTGGTGGGTTTTGGAGGGCTCACATTTACCACCACAAGTGTAACAGGTGGGGGGGGGGGGCGTAATGGGCCTGGGTCCGCCTGTCGGAAGTGCACTGCACCCACTAAAACTGCTCCAGGGACCTGTATACTGCTGCAATGGACCTAAGTGTGACATTTGAGGCTGGCAAAAATTATGTTTAAAGAATTTTTTTTGAGGGTGGAGGGGGTTAGTGACCACCTGGGGGAGTAAGGGGAGGTCATCCCCGATTCCCTTCGGTGGTCATCTGGTCAGTTCGGGCACCTTTTCGTGGCTTGGTCGAAGGAAAAAAGGGCCAATTAAAGTTGTCCAAGTGCTTGTCAGGGATTCCCTTCGTTTTTTCGATTATGGATCGAGGATGCCCATGTGTTAGGCACGCGCAAGTCCCGCCTTACACGCCCCCGGGAACTTTGTTCCTCCCCGCGACGGGAAGCAGTTGGAGATGCCCAAAATCTGCTTTTGGTTATGCCGATTTGGGCGACCCTGGGAGAAGGACGCCCATCTTGCGATTTGTGTCGAAAGATGGGCATCCTTCTCTTTCAGAAATAAGCCTGATAGTGGAATTAGAAAAGGTACAGAGAAGGAAATGATAAAAGGGATGGAGCGACTTCCCTATGAGGAGAAGCTAAAGCGGCTAGGGCGCTTCAGCTTGGAGAAAAGACGGCTGAGGGGAGATATGATACAAGTCTATAAAATAATGGGTGGAGTGGGTAGATGTGAATTGTTTGTTTACTCTTTCCAAAAATACTAGGACTAGGGGGCACGCAATGAAGCTACAAAGTAGTAAATTTAAAACGAATCGGAGAAAATATTTCTTCATTCAACGTATAAGTAAACTCTGGAATTCATTGCCAGAGAATGTAGTAAAAGCAGTTAGCTTAGCGGGGTTTAAAAAAGGTTTGGATGGCTTCTTAAAAGAAAAGTCCATAGACCATTATTAAAAAGGACTTTGGGAAAATCCACCACTTATTTCTAGGATAAGCAGCATAAAATGTATTGTACTTTTTCCGTGTCTTTCCAGGTACTTGTGACCTGGATTGGCCACTGTTGGAAACAGGATGCTGGGCTTGATGGACTTTTGGTCTGTCTCAGTATGGCAATACTTATGTATTATGTTATGTACTTAAGCTCATTTATAACTGGGGCTTTTTATCATTTAGTACACACTAATTCTGTTACTGCTCACTGAGCTGTAGCAAAAGGGTCCCCTAAGTTTATACTTAAAGCAGTGGAGGGTAAGTGACTTGCCCAAGATCACAAGGAGCAGCAGCATGATTTGTATTGGGCTTCCCAGTTCATTTTAAATCTTCTGTATGCAAATTATGCACCTTGATATGTATGCTTTCTTTATCATGATCTCATGATGGGTAGCACTGTATGGGCAACAGAGACCTGATTGAGGTCTCTTTGCAATGGAATAACCTGGTATAGATTGTGGGGGTGGGGAGGGCAATGAGATTTGACAGCATTTCCACCAAATGCTCAGGCTGCTGAACTGCTTTCTCTTCCTCCTCTGACCACCCTTCCTCTTGTCCTCCCACATCAGTCTTCCATGCTATGCATGCTAATGGCTTCAGGTATATCATGAAATTACTACCTTTTGGGCTAGGCTTATGTTCTGTAGATTTGATATCTGCTGATAGGAGAAGAGGCTGAATGCATGTCTCAGACAGTGGAAATTTGGAAGTTTCTATGGTGGTTGTATGAGAAGAAAATTTAAAAAATGGGGGTGCAGGAAATTCCCTTTCCCCTTCCAGAAACCTTGAATGTTGTATTTATTAATCTATAATACTTTAACCAGATGAGATATATATATATAAAAATATTTTAAAAAAATTAAAATAAACTCACTACTATATACTCATTTGAAGAGGATTGTGTTTGAGCTGGTATTTATTCATCTAAAATGAACAGAGATGGTAAAATGTTCTCACTTTCTCAAGCCTACAACATAAGCACATAAGTGTTGCCATACTAGGACAGACTGAAGGTCCATCAGGCCCAAAATCCCGTTTACAGCAGTGGCCAATCCAGGTCAAAAGTACCTGGCAAGATCCCAAAACAGTCGTTATGATAAAAAAACAACAAAGAGGACAAGAGGATATCAAAATATCAAACAAACCAACCTCTTGTTTAAAATCATGTGACGTGCCAGGACATTTGATAATGAGAGGCATGCATGACATCAAAAATTAGAGCACGGTACATCTTCAATGCATTATGCATTGAAGATGTACCGTGCTTTAATTTTTGATGTCATGCATGCCTTGAGACAGCTTTGGCGAAACTCTGGCCATAGCTGGTGTAATTGTCTGATTTCTTCTGCACGTTTGTCTTTACCTTGGAAGTTTAAGTTAATTTTTTTTTACTTCTACCTGTTGTTGTTTGGATCCACAGATACTTGTCCTGTGAAGTTTTAGCCTAAAGATTATTGAGATTTGAGATAAGGGTCTTTTTTGCCAATGAAGCTACCAAGTAGTAAATTTAAAACAAACCAGAGAAAATATTTCTTCACTCAACATGTAATTAAACACAAATTCGTTGGAAGACTGGGCATCCAAATGGCAGATGTAGTTTAATGTGGACAAATGCAAAGTGATGCACGTTGAGAAGAATAATCCAGATCATAGTTACCTAATACTAGGGTCCACCTTGGGGATCAGCACCCAAGAAAAAGATTTATGTGTCGACCTAGATAATACTCTGAAATCTTCTGCCCATTGTGTTGCCAAAAAACAGCAAACAGGATGCTAGGAATTATTAGAAAAGAGATGGTAAATAAGACTGAGAATACTGTAATGTCTCTGTATTGCTTCAGGGTGTGACTTCACCTTTACTATTGCGTTCAGTTCTGGTCACCGTATCTCACAAAAGATATAGCGGAATCAGAAAAAAGTTCAAAGAAGATTGACCAAAATGATAAAGGGGATGGAATTCCTCTTGTATAAGGAAAGGCTAAAGAGATTAATGCTCTAGAGCTTAGAAAAGAGACAGCTGAGGGGAGATATGATTGAGATCTACAAAATCCTGAGTGGTGTAGAATGAGTAGAAGTGTATCTCTCTCTCTCTCTCTCTCTCTCTATATATATATATATATATATATTTTTTTTTTCTTTTTTTCTTTTTTTAACTCTTTGAAAAAGTACGAAGATTAGGTGACACTCGGTGAATTTACATGGAAATAACTTTTAAAACAAATAGGAGGAAATTATTTTTTCACTCAATGAATAGTTCAGCGCTGGAACTTGTTGCTGGAGGATGTAGTAACATTGGTTAGTGTATCTGGATTTAAAAAAGGTTTGGACAAGTTCCTGGAGGAAAAGTCTATAGTCTGCTATTGAGATAGACATGGGGAAGCCACTACTTACCTTGGGATTGGTAGCATTGAATGTTGCTACTATTTGGGTTTCTGCCAGGTACTTGTGACCTAGATTGGACACTGTTGAAAACAGGATACTGGGCTAGATGGACTATTGGTTGGACCTAGTATGGCTATTCTTACATTCTTGTGGAGTATGACTTTGTCCTAAAGTTGTCTCAAACAAAAAAAAAAGGGTTCTTATGAAGGCTTTGCTGGCATTATGAGAGAAGAATGCCACAATTTGGAAATGTTACAATTTATTGATATAAAAGAATTGTATATTTTAGAATAGGATAGATATATTAGTATGACAAAGCAATAAGGAAAACATATCAGCAAGACTTGGTACGTGGTAGGAACGGTAAGGTAACAATATTAGTACAACTAATAATTATTCCTGAGACATAACTACCTGTGCTAACTCAAGATCACATGCCAAGAGGTTCTGACTTAGTTGGAACATGGCAATGCTTTTGCTTTCTATCTCGCCACAACTATAGGAAGAATAATTGACCTCTCTGCCTGAACAATTCCTTTGGCTTCTTCAGTGTGGCAGGTCTCTTCTTTCCTTCTCGGATTCCAAACTGAAGTTTCCCAGCCAGCTCCTGGACAAAGCCGTGTAGATAGACTGCCTGCTGCTCTGTCTCTTCCGTCTGTGCTCGTTGTGAAAGGCTGTCAGCAATGAAGTTGGAATGTGCAGTGCTGTTCTCTGGAAATATTAGTTGAGGCTAAGATGCTACCCAGTGCTGGTTCATACTCAGGCACATATTTGTAGTTCAGTTCTTTTATGGGCACTGAGGGTTTTAGCCCCTCAGTGATACTCGGAGGAACTACATGTGATTGCAAGGGAAAATATCCTTGTTCAATTCTGTAGAAACTAGGGTTGTAATGAATATTCATATTCAATTTGGCCCTGAATAGTGCCCGAATACATTATTCATATTTGGCTGAATAGTGATTTAAATTCGAATACGAATAATTCAGGGCTCTACTATAAAAATAAAGTATGAATATTTTTATAGTATTCTTTTATCATTTATAACTACAGTAAAATTGAAGGGCTTATATCCAAATCTGCTAAGTTTGCTTTCAGCAAAAAGTGTGCTATAGTTTTCATATAGTCAAAAAATATCTACCAGTGTAATTAATCGTCGAGATCAAAAGTGTGTTTGTCTTTCACTTGCAGCCAAGTTAGAACATAAGAGTAGCCATACTGGGTCACCCCAAAGGTCCTTCTAGCTCACTATCCTGTTTCCAATAGTGGCTAAGCCAGGTCACAAGTACCTGGCAGAAAACCAAATTGTGGCAACACTTCATGCTACCAAACTCAGGGCAACAGTTGCTTCTCCATGTCTGTCTCAGTAGCAGATGCTAATTCCAAAACCAGTGAAATCCTGTAGCTAATAATTAACCTCTAACAAGTCATATTATTTATTTATTTTATTTATTTATTTTATTGCATTTGTATCCCACATTTTCCCACCTTTTTGCGGGCTCAGTGTGGCTTACAATACATTATGAATGATGGAAATACAGTTTGTTGACAATTCGGTTATGGATTACATTGTGAAGAGTTTTACGAGACAAAATCAAAGTATCGTTAAGGAATATATCAATGGAAAAGGACATTGAAATATTGGAAGGAAAACCGGGAAACTAGAGGGTCTGAGGACAATATATATAGTATATAATAACAAAAAACATATGGTATACATTTTCTGTGATTAAAGGTATGAGTGTGTGAGATTTCAGGATTGAGAATTCATAAGTGGATGTATTGTTGTATAACTGAACTGTGCGTGTGGATTTTATATGTTTTGGTTCTTTCCGTAGATTTTTATCAAAAAGATGTGTTTTCAGTAATTTGCGGACGTTGGTTTGTTCGTAGATCGTTTTCAGGTTGTGCGGAAGTGTGTTCCAGTACTGCGTGCTCATGTAGGAAAAGGTTGACGTGTGTAGCGCCTTGTATTTCAGGCCCTTGCAGTTAGGGAAGTGGAGGTTGAGGATTACTGAGATAAGTTCATTATTGCATTTCCTCCAAAGTTTAACTGTGGTGCTGCCATGAGGAGCAGATGTAAGTTTAGCTCCTGGGCTCCAAGATCCTGGTTCTCCACGTCCGAGAACCACCGTTCTGTTTTTTTTTTTTTTTTTAACCTTTGCTGAAAGCTAGTAGAATCTTGCCTTGCCAAATTCTGCCCTGATGCCTTGCAAGTATGGTCTCCAAACCACCATAGAGAGAGAATGAAAAAAAATTAACACCTCTAAGCCCAAAGTGGTGGATATTACAAATTTGTCCATCCCTTCAGCTTCACATGGTCAACAGAAATCGTGTCAGAAGTGATGGTGGTGCTGGGAGCTTGATATCCTAGGGCTGGAGTTTGATGTTGGAAACTTCACACACCCTGCTCTAAAAGAAAATAACTAGCCTGGAAGACAAGGTGGATGATTTAGAAAATTGTTTGAAGGGGAATAATTTGAGACTGGTGGGACTTGGCTGAAGGTGAACTAAGGAGCTTTCTAGAGACATGGTTGACACAGTTATTGCAACTTGATCAACATTTGGATCCCTTAGGGGTGGAATGGGCACATAGGCTTGGACAGAGAGTGGGGAGTAAGGTCCTGTACAGTAATCCTTACATTCCTGAATTTTGGTCATAAATGGGCTATTCTGCAAGCTTTACGAGCAGGAAAATCATTGATGTATGAATCATCAAAAAATGTTTTAGGTTTTCCAGACTAGTTGGCATGGCTTGCGGTTCAAAGAAAGACCTTCTCTCTGAGTTGTTCTGCCCTGTCAACGAAAGGCATCTACTTTGCCTTGTTATACCCCACCAAGTTAAGTGTAACCTATAATGGTACCACAAGCTTGTTTGACTCTCTTAAGGCTGGAAATGATTTCTTGACAATGTTAAAAAACTGACTTGAGAACTTCAGGATTTAATAAAATATATTAATGGCACAGGGAAGATTTTGGAACTGACACTTCCATAGCATCCCACAGATCAATCCAGAGACTTGTGGGTTGTGTCCCTCTCCCAGCAGGTGGAAGTAGAGAGAATTTCAGAAGTCAGTGCTATATGTGATCACGTGCAGCAGCCTTCACCTCGGAATTCTGTCTTGCAGGTGGAGGGTCATACCTGTGCAGCTCTGCATTGATCAGCTGTTCCCCAGGTCTAGTTGAGCATTGGGGTTGAGGTGTCCTTGGTCTGGGAAATTCAGGGTACACCTTGTGGTGCCAGGTCCCTCATTTCCTCCCCCTCCCCACCGGCCCCCCTCTGGATCTGGGGTGCTGTTTGTGCCCTTGAAGTGTTGGCTCCAGCTGCAATCTCCTGCCTTAACAAAAGCACACAGAACAAAGACCTCCCCGCTTGGAGGTAAGCCTAGCTGTTAACCCCTATCCAAAAAAAAAAAGATTGACCACTAGGAGCACTGCGTGTGGCCTGCTCTGCGGGTGTGTGTGTATGTGTGTGTTTATGTGTGTCTGGTGTCTTACTGTGACTGTTTCGCTCAGGCCGAGGCTAGGGTGATGCCATTGGAATCCGTTAAGCATTGCTCCCGGTGTGGATAAAGGCGAGCACGTCGGGATGTGCCGGTGCAGGGATTGCAGCAAACGGATAGTGCTGCACGGCCGGCTTCAGTGGGGAGACTGCAGAGGCCTTGGACCCATTTTTGGCAGGCTCCTTTGGCCCTTCTTCCACTCACACGTCTGTGGGCGCCATTTTTTCGCTCTCACCATGTGCCGAGCTGGATGTGATATTGTGTTAATTTTTTTCATTCCCCAGTCTCACAGAATTTATTTGGAAATTACTTCTAAGGATTGTTGAGCATCCAATTATCTAAGATGTATCTGATCATGAAGCAATACCTCTTTCTGTTCATTATGGAATATTAGTGTCTTCTTCCTAGGTAAGAGTAGTGTGGTCTGATAATGATACATATTCCCTGGGCAGAAATCAAGAGAGAAGCAGGGCTCTCCTAAACCTAGCCTGAGCAGATAATATTAACATTAAGCATTTAAACAGATGGGATATGAAAGAAACCTAGGAGACTTATTTGATGGGAGGACTTTTAACATCCCTTATTGGATATGGATGTAGAAGGCAATCTTGCTTTATAGCTGAAAAGAATGTCACTGCCTATTTATTTGATAAAGTATTCAATTTTGTTGAAATCACGTCTCTGTTTTTTCAGTAAGAAATAATGTCTTATGACAGAAATCAATGAAAATTGAGGTGGCTTAATGGCTCGGTGATGGTGCTGCCTTGCAGGAATTTTGACTTGAGTTCTTAAGCCTGGATCCCGTAGCTGGGTATATAATATTCACAGATCTAGGGACAGACAGCATCTGTTACACACTACCTGCTGTTCAGGGTGGGGTGTATGTGTTATCTTGTGCAAGTCACTTAACACGCCATTTCCTCACATACAAATCTAGATTGCAAGCCTTCTAAGGACAGAAAATACCTGCAGCACCTGAATAACACCACTTTGATATCTTTTGTGCTTGCAGGTGGTATATAAGAAATTAATTTTAAAAAATCCAGTAGTTTTTAAGAAGGTACAAGCAGGTAGTAGTGGTATGGCTAGGACTGATCTGAAGTTAATTTGGGTAGGCACAAGGAAGTGCAGATATTGACACAGCCTTTAGTTCTCCTTTTCATTGGCCTGGGCTGCTGCCATAAACTGGGTGGGCCTAACTTCAGAGTCTACCCTGACCCACCTCATAGCTACATCCCTGTCAGATAGCATTTTTCATAGAAAAAGCCATAAAGGCCCAGGGGCGATGGTATGGTACTAGGAGGATGAAGCCTCAGAGGAATTGTGAGGAGACATGGCTTTAATGACTGGATAGTTATTGCTTGGAGTAGTAGTCTACAATGCAGAGGTGGTAATTTAGAGAATGACATGGGGGTGAGGACAGAACATCACATGCCCATTTACTCAAGCATCTTGCTGTTACTGCAGCAGATTTCAACAATTGTTGCTGGCATCGGGGATCACTTCCAGTACTTATTTTCCTCTTCATCCACTGCACCATGTTTGTTCTTTTCTACACCCACGCTAGAAAGACAATCCTACTACTACTACCGCTCTAGAAATGTTAAGTAGTAGTAGTACTTATCATTTCTAAAGCGCTACTAGACGTACGCAGTTATCTTCCCAGATGATTTAAAAACAGAGGCAGTGTTTGAGAAGGTTGTACCAAAACCAGATTGAAATGGAGTGCTTGAGTCTATCACCTTCCAACAACTCAGGATCATCCACAGTCCACATTCCCAGAAAGCGTTGCATCTGTGGAAGAGCGCCCCCTACCCTCACCTTCCAAAAGAATGAAAATGGATGTTAGCAGTTTTATGAGTGACTTTTATGGAACAATGTTTCCTCTGAAGGCTATTAATGAACTGGACAGTTATTTTTGTTCGAGTGATGCAGATGATTTTTTTTTTTTAATTTTGGGAAAAACAAGTAAAAGCGGTGGCTAAAACTGGCAAAACTTGCATGGGGGATCCTGTGCATTTCCATCAGCACAGCTTCTGAGAAGACATTTTGTATTGCGGGAGGGACTGTGGAAGACAGGAGAGCTAGACTGAATCCTGAGATTGTTGCTCATCTACAGGTTAAAAAATTATAACAGTGCTTCATAGGGCATATTGCTTTTCACTAGGGCATACAGCGTGGGTTGTGGTTTGTCCTGGACATTTTAACAGGGTAGATCAGGGTTCTTTGAGGTAGTAGAGGTCAGATATTGGGGTTGGAAGGGTAGAGGATGGCTGGGGTGGGGGTTACTTCAGTTGCTTGTTGTTGTTTAATATTTGTGACATAAACAGTTGTACTGAATATGATTCTTTTTTATACTTTAATAAAAGGATTTCAATATAAAATCATAATTGTTCGAGGGTTGTGCTGATGGGGACAGACTTTGTCCCCATGTCGTTCTCTAGTGTAATCATGAAAACAGGGACAAAATTGAAGTACACATAAGATAAGGTGTAGAGGGAGATGATAAATCAGCAAAGGAAAATGATGAAAGATTTGGTTTCTGATAGAGCCTGTGTGGCCTAATATGTCCTTTTTTTGCTAACAACTATGTAGTATGCTACAAAAGAAGTAATAAGCCAATATGGCATGGGCTAAATGTTATCCTGGCAACAGTTATGTGTTTCTCTTTATTTCTTTTCTTGATGTGTTTTTCAATTTAAACACTATTTAAATATTTATTTCCTAGGCATATAATAGAGATGCAGAACCTAGAAACTTCAGAATCTCTAAGTTGGTCTACAGAAAGTTAAAGAGCAGTGTTTCCTAAGTCAGTCCTGGAGTACCCTCTTGCCAGTCAGGTTTTCAGGATATCCACAATGAATATGCGTGAAATCTGCGTAGACTGGAGGTAGTGTATGTAACTCAATCTCATGCATACTCATTGTGGATATCTTGAAAACCTGATGGGCAAGGTGGTACTCTGGGTCTGACTTGGGAAACACTGTTCTAGTGAAGTTAAATCTTCACCTGAATTACCTGGTAAACAGAAGATAGTAGAGAGAAACTAAGCCACTGAATGCGTGATGGTGGTAACATTTTTTTAATGTTACTACAGGTAAGTAATTCAACGGCATCACTGCTGTTGCATCATGGGTAATCCCTGTACTGACATCAGAAGTCCACTTCCTGTTTGAGGATTTTTGTAATCGATTCTATACAGCATGACTGCAGATTTCTAAAGTAAATTCAGCTTCTAGAGTTGCTGCCTTTTATATTAACTAACAGGGTTAATTTACATTAGACTTGAAAATAAACCCACAGCAGTTGTTTGTTAAAGCTTGGACAGAACAGTTTGTAAAAGCTTTGAGAGATCAGTATCAGAGGATTGTGCTAAAGAGCATTTTAAAGATAAGGACCATACTTTCCAGGGTCCAGGGAAAAATTTTTCCCTTTAACATGACAGTCTGATTTTTAACCTTCTACTTAAGGCCCTATCACTCATATTTATCTTGGGATAACAGTGATCTAGTCAGACTGTTACCATCAGTCAGTACTTATGTTCAGCAGCTGTTTTCTGTGACTTCTGAGGCTCTCAAATTTGCAGGCTCAAGCGTTATTTCACTCTTGTTATAAGGAGTTATAAGGAGATCCGGGAAATTATAGACCGGTGAGTCTGACGTCGGTGCCGGGCAAGATGGTGGAGGCTATTATTAAGAATAAAATTGCAGAGCATATACAAAAACATGGACTGATGAGACAAAGTCAGCACGGATTTAGTGAAGGGAAGTCTTGCCTCACCAATCTAATGCATTTTTTTGAGGGGGTAAGCAAACATGTGGACAATGGGGAGCCGGTTGATATTGTATATCTGGATTTCAGAAGGCGTTTGACAAAGTGCCGCACGAAAGACTCCTGAAGAAATTGCAGAGTCATGGAATCGGAGGTAGGGTATTATTATGGATTAAGAACTGGTTGAAAGATAGGAAGCAGAGAGTAGGATTGCGTGGCCAGTATTCTCAGTGGAGGAGGGTAGTTAGTGGGGTCCCGCAGGGGTCTGTGCTGGGTCCGTTGCTTTTTAATGTATTTATAAATGACCTAGAGATGGGAATAACTAGTGAGGTAATTAAATTCGCCGATGACACAAAATTATTCAGGGTCGTCAAGTCGCAGGAGGAATGTGAACGATTACAGGAGGACCTTGCGAGACTGGGAGAATGGGCGTGCAAGTGACAGATGAAGTTCAATGTTGACAAGTGCAAAGTGATGCATGTGGGTAAGAGGAACCCGAATTATAGCTACGTCTTGCAAGGTTCCGCGTTAGGAGTTACGGATCAAGAAAGGGATCTGGGTGTCGTCGTCGATGATACGCTGAAACCTTCTGCTCAGTGTGCTGCTGCGGCTAGGAAAGCGAATAGAATGTTGGGTGTTATTAGGAAGGGTATGGAGTCCAGGTGTGCGGATGTTATAATGCCGTTGTATCGCTCCATGGTGCGACCGCACCTGGAGTATTGTGTTCAGTACTGGTCTCCGTATCTCAAAAAAGATATAGTAGAATTGGAAAAGGTACAGCGAAGGGCAACGAAAATGATAGTGGGGATGGGACGACTTTCCTATGAAGAGAGGCTGAGAAGGCTAGGGCTTTTCAGCTTGGAGAAGAGACGGCTGAGGGGAGATATGATAGAAGTGTATAAAATAATGAGTGGAATGGATCGGGTGGATGTGAAGCGACTGTTCACGCTATCCAAAAATACTAGGACTAGAGGGCATGAGTTGAAGCTACAGTGTGGTAAATTTAAAACGAATCGGAGAAAATTTTTCTTCACCCAACGTGTAATTAGACTCTGGAATTTGTTGCCGGAGAACGTGGTACGGGCGGTTAGCTTGACGGAGTTTAAAAAGGGGTTAGATAGATTCCTAAAGGACAAGTCCATAGACCGCTATTAAATGGACTTGGAAAAATTCCGCATTTTTAGGTATAAGTTGTCTGGAATGTTTTTACGTTTGGGGAGCGTGCCAGGTGCCCTTGACCTGGATTGGCCACTGTCGGTGACAGGATGCTGGGCTAGATGGACCTTTGGTCTTTCCCAGTATGGCACTACTTATGTACTTATGTACTTATGTAAGGCAAACTTCTTTGGTAAACAAATTGCTCATGCCCTCAATTGTCCTTATACACTTTTTAAGATTTTGAATTCCATTGCACCAGCTGCAATGGTACAACTGGACTGTGATCCCAGAATTCTTCCCTTAGATTCCTTGGTTGCTGTGTGGTGCACTAAGCGAACACAGTTCTTAATCCTTCATCTATCTCCTCCCCCTCAGTTACTTCTCCCTTCCCCGATCTGCCCAACCTCCATTTGGTCTTCTTTTAATGTACCTACAGCAAGATCACTTACTAAAACTTTTCATCCATTTGGATACAGAAAGTGAAAGTGCCTTGGTGCTTTGTAGCTTTTACTACATGAGACGTGGGGTAAAGAATAATATATTGTAGAGGAATATATTCGAGTTATTCCCCAAGTTTTCCACGTCATCACTGTGACCCCTGATGCAGGTGCTAGTCACCGAAACACGGCCCGTGTCGGGTCTTTTGTCAAGGCTCATTCATTAAAGAACTGTGTTCCATTTTTAAAGGCCCGTGGTGCTGTTTTTTTTGTTTGGACTTTAGTTTGTACTTCGTTCCCTCTCTTTTGTTACATCGTTGTTCAGTTATCATAGTGTCCCTTGACCTGTCATCAGCTTTTGATTTGGTTGATCACACACTTCTGCTTCATTGGCTTGCCTCAATAGGAATTTCTAGGACTGTTCTCAAATGGTTTAATAGCTATCTCTCCAATTGTACCTATCAGCTTTTCCTTCATCTGCACTTCCACAGTTCCATTCTTTCTCTGGTCTTTAAAAAAAATACCTTTCTTTCACCATTGCTAACAATTATTCAAGCTCACGGGTGCACTCCTTTCTGTTATGCAGATGACATTCAGGTCACCTGCAGAATTTTCAACTCCACCTCCAACACTTGTCTATTGAACCTGCAAATAGGTGGGAAAATGTGGGATACAAATGTAACAAATAAATAAATACATCTCAGATGTCCTTTTGGCTTAAGGCCAATCATCTTTCCTTGAATGAAACAAAATGTGACTATTCTTTTCCCATGCTCTGGTACAAAACATGTTCCTCCCCCCTTGTTAGGTGATCTTCCTTTTCCCTTTAAAAGCACTTAAAATTCTCAGTTTTATCTTTGACTCTGAGCTCTCGTTCAAACCTCAGATTGATGTAGTTCTCCAGTCTTCCTTCCTTGCTGTCTGTTGAGTTTGTGCCGTTCATCCTTTCCTTCCTGCCACCTCTCTCTGCCCTTTGATTTTGGCCCTAGTTATCTCACATCTAGACTACTGTAATTCTCTTTATGACGGCCATCCTCTACACTCTTAAGCGTTTGGTTAGTCCAATCAACAGCTGTTAAACTCCTTTATAATACACATAGATTTGACCATGTGACACCTCTTCTTTTTTTTTTTTTCTGAACACTGTTTTCCTTTTGTCTGTACGCATACAGTTTAAAATTCTTATTCTTGTTTCAAGTCCAAGTTTTTCTCCGCCCTTTCCTATCTCCATAATCGTCTCATTCCATATACACCTTTACGTTTCCTTTGCTCTGCAGACCACAACCTTCTCACTCTTCCCCCACCCTCCCACAGATCTGTTTAACAACCACTTGTAACACTGCTTTACTGTCTTGTCCCCAAACTGTGGAATAACCCCCCTGTCCAACATCCGCAACCAACCCGGCATTTAAACGAACCCCGATAACCTATCTGTTCTCCTTGACCTTCTCCTCCTCCTCCTGATGATTGTGTTATTTTTTTCTTTTTTTAAGCTTTGTTTGGATTATGATTGCTTTTTAACTCCGTGTTTTCTATTGCACATTTCTTTCTTTTGTTAATGTTAACTGATTTTTAATATACATTTTATATTTATTAAACTGCTTTATGCCTTTTTATTAGGCCATAGTGGTATATCAAATCCATGGAAATAAAATAAATAAATACATATTTACATTAGTGAAAAAGTTGGGATATTCTCACAGTGGCTCTCTAAGTAGACCTTCACAATGGGTTTCAGAATTGGTTCTCAAAATTGTGCGCCAAATGCCAATTAAAGTTACTCTCATTCTCAACCTAGAGGTGATTCCTCTGCACAAAAGTGGAAGTAAGGAAGAGGTTGGGGACTAGAGGCCAGTAAGTCTGACTTCTGTGGTAAGTAAATGAATGGAAACGCTTTTAAAACAGAGACTAGAAAAGTTTTTGGAATCCAATGGATTACCGGACTCAAGGCAGCATAGTTTCACTAGATGCAGGTCTTGCCAGATAAATCTGATTAGTTTCTTTAACTGGGTGACTAGAAATTTTAATCAAGAGAGAGTGCTAGATGTGGTGTATTTTAGATTCTGGCAAAGCCTTTGACACTGTTCTGCATAGATGACTAATAAATAAACTGCCTTCGGTATGGGCCCTAAAGTGACTGGCTGGGTTAGGAACTGGTTGAGTGGAAGGGGACAGAGGGTAGTGGTAAATGAAGCTCACTTTGAGGAAAGGGATGTTATCAGTGCTGTGCTGCAAGGTTCGGTTTTTGAGCTGGTTCTTTTTAGCATTTTTGTGATCTTAAGGTGGCCAAATGGGTAGGAAAGTGATGTTGAAAGCTAGAAGGATGCTTGGGTGCATAGGGAGAGGAATAGCCAGAAGGAGAAACAAGGTGATGGTGCCCTTGTATAAGATCTTGGTGAAACCTCATTTAGAATATTTTATACAATTCTGGAGACTGCACCTTCAAAAAGATATAAACAGGATGGAGTCAGTCCAGAGGGCAGCTACTAAAATAGTCAGTGCTGTTAGTCATAAAACATATGGGGACAGACTTAAAGATCTCAATATTGGAAGAAAGGCAGGAGAGGGGAGATATGATAGAGACCATTAAATACCTACATGGCATAAATGCACAGGAGGTGAGCCTTTCAATTGAAGGGAAAAACTAGAATGAGGGAGCATAGGATGAAGATGATAGGAGATAGACTCAGAATTAACCTGAAGAAATAAATACTTCATGGAAAGTTTGGTGAATTTGTGGAATGACCTCCTGGTGGAGACAAAAACTGTATCTGAATTCATGAAAGCTTTGGACAAGTACATAGGATTTCTAAGGGAAAGGAAGGGATAGTAGATGGCATGGATGGGTAGACTGGATAGGCCATATGGGCTTTTGTCTACCTTATTTTTTCTGTGTTTCTATACTGAATTCGTTTTCTGGATTCAACAAAGTAAGCTGAATATTATGCTTAACATAAGTTTAAATATTCATTTGTTATATTTATACCCCACATTTTCCCACCTATTTCCAGGCTCAATGTGGCTTACAAGTAACCGTAAAGGCATTTGCCATTACGGTTGATAGCAAATACAAGATTGTGTTGTGGTCAAATGAGGTAGATGTGATTCAGATGTCATTGGGTTGAGGGGAATAATGATAGTAAGTTGTCCAGTACGATCCTTGATTATGTTGTGGTGTGGAGTGTGGGGATCTGTCATGCTTCTATACTAGTTTCTATTTTCCTTAAGGGCAACTTTATCCTTAGTTTTCAAGATGATTGATTTTAATAGTTCTGTAAATGACTTCCACTGGAAGAAATGAAGATGATGAAGCTTTAAGATATCACTACTTGCTGTAGTGATCCAGTCTCAAAATAGATTCCATCATTTCTCATTCTCAGCTGTTTTACTCAGAATCCACAAAGAGGACTTGTGTACAGGATAGCACAAATTAGCTACATTCTTAGACCATAGATATGCAAGTACATCTGAATATTCATTATATATATCCTGAAAAGCAGACCTGTTTGCAGTCCTCACTCCACTAGAATACACAGTCCAAGAGAGCTTTCATCAACAGTGGCGCCAGTCATCTTGTGAGCTTGTGAGTAAGGGCTTCTCCATGAGATATCAAAACTGAATCTTTTTGCCTTATTAAGCAACCCTGAAGAAAGAACAATCCCTTCAGGGATTGGTTTGGATAATTCCATGAGCACTGAAAGTGAGAGGCAAGCGTCCAGTAACTAAGGTATGATACTCATTAGCATAAGATTTGACTAGGCAAGTTAGACTACGGACATTCCTTGCTAATAAGGTTGTAGAAGAGAAATAAGACCCCTGTTAGGCCCAAGGGGCGAACATTCCGTCCTGCAAGACCTTGTGGAATCTGTGGGGGATGGATTGCTAAGTAGTCCCTAACTCACCCTTACCACAAAGGGGGATTTAATGCAAGATCTCAAGGCTGCTGAACCTTGAAGAGCTGGAGATGGTTCTCTCCCCTTCCTGAAGTTGAGAGGCTTTTCTGGAGGGAGGATTGTGAACTGCCTAATGGTCGTGGATTCTGGTGGAGGAGTGTGGACTAAACATTTCTTTGGAATTTTACCAAGGAATCATGGACTCGCCTTGGTTTGGATTATTGCCTTTGTTTTAGACTATTACAGCGAGGATCACGGACTAATTTTAATGGAAGATCCTGGTGGGAAGGTGCTGAACCTGGGAGGGGAGAGAGACTGTTACGGATACTCAGCTCACACCTTCGGGTGGGCGTTGACAGTACAGCGATACTCGGCCCACACCCTTGGTTAGGCAGTGTGACAAGTATACTCAGTCCACACCGTTGATTGGGCGACGTGACAACAAGCTTAAATAGCCATTTTTCTCAACGGAGGAGGGTGAATAGTGGAGTGTCACAGGGATGTGTACTGGAACTAATGCTATTTAACATTTATAAATGATCTGGAAATTGGAACAAGTGAGGTGATTAAATTTTCAGGTGACACAAAACTATTCAGAGTTGTTAAAACACATGGTGACTGTGAAATTGCAGGAAGACCTTATGAAATTGGAAGATTAGGCATTCAAATGGCAGATGAAATTTAATGTGAACAAAGTGATGCACATTGGAAGAATAAGCCAAATCATTGTTACCTGATGCTAGGGTCCATCTTGGAAATCAGCACCCAAGAAAAAGATCTAGATTTATTGTAGACAATGTGCTGAAATCTTCTGCCCAATGTGTGTCGACGGCCAAAAAAGCAAACAGGATGTTAGGAGTTATTAGGAAAGGGATGGTAAATAAGACCAAGAATTCTATAATGCCTTTGTATCGTTCCATGGTGCAACCTCAACTTGAGCATTGTGTTCAGTTCTGGTTCCGTATCTCAAATAAGATATATCGGAATTAGAAAGGTTCAGAGAAGAGCGTTGAAAATGATAAAGAGGATGGAACTCATATGAGAAAAGACTAAAGAAGTTAGGGCTCTTCAGCTTGAGGTGGCTGAGGGGAGATATGATTGAGGTCTATAAAATCCTTAGTGGTGTAGAGTGAGTAGAAGTGAATCAAATTTTTTTTTTAACTCTGAAAAAGTACAAAGACTAGGGGACACTTAATGAAGTTACATAGAAATACTTTTAAAACAAATTGAAAATATTTTTTTGCACGCAATGAGTAGTTAAGCTCTGGAACTCATTGCCAGAGAGTGTGGTAACAGCAGTTAGCACATCTGGGTTTTAAAAGGGTTGGACAATTCCTGGAGGAAAAGTGCATAGTCTGCTATTGAGATGGACATGGGAGAAGCCATTGCTTGCCCTGGGATTGGTAGCATGGAATGTTTCTTCTGTTTGGATTTCATTTAGGTACTTGTGATCTGGGTTGGCTTCTGTTGGAGTAACTGGACTAGATGGACCATTGGTCTGACCCAGTATGGCTTATATCTCTCTTTTATACCCTTTGTGACACGGATAAATTTCATCTTGTTTAAAGAGTCACCAGGGCTGGATTGAGGCATAAACAATCTAGGGCCCATAAGTTTAGGGGGGTGGGCGGAGGGACTCTTGTCAGATATACTCAGGACTCTGGAACCTAGGATTGGCAGGCTGCCTGGATTTTTTTTTCTTTCTGGATAAAGTTTTTTTTTTTTCTGAGTTTAGCCTTTTCTAACACTTCAGGCATCACCTCTTCTGGTGCAGCAACTGGTAGGATCCAGCCAATGGTGGAAAATGTGAAGGGGATGCTGCTGCAGGCTAAGAGAGCTGGCAACAAATGCAAAAAATGTACATAAAGATGAGTAGACTTCACTTGGGGCACTGAGCACATAAGCAGCAGAAACTGCACGGCACCAGAAAAGAGTGTATGTTTTTTTTTCTTTCTCTAAAAAGTGAATGAATGAGTGCATGTGTATGCACATGTGCGTGTATCTTCATATGTGAAGTGAGAGCACATAAGTACATAAGTAATGCCATACTGGGAAAGACCAAAGGTCCATCGAGCCCAGCATCCTGTCCCCAACAGCGGCCAATCCAGGTCAAGGGCACCTGGCAAGCTACCCAAACGTACAAACATTTTATACAAGTTATTCCCGAAATTGTGGATTTTTCCCAAGCCCATTTAGTAGCGGTCTATGGACTTGTCCTTTAGGAAACCGTCCAACCTGTTTTTAAACTCTGCCAAGCTAACCGCCTTCACTACGTTCTTCGGCAACAAATTCCAGAGTTTAATCATGCGTTGGTTGGGTGAAGAAAACTTTTCTCCTATTTGTTTTAAATTTACTACACTGTAGTTTCATTGCATGCCCCCTAGTCCTAGTATTTTTGGAAAGCGTGGACAGACGCTTCACATCCACCTGTTCCACTCCGCTCATTATTTTATGAAGGTTTATGAAAATTGAGAGTACATATAGGTATGCGTATGTGCACATATGTCTGAAGAGAAGGAATGTATGCATGTGTGTGTTTGTCTCTCTAGTGGGAACAGTGTCATATAAATAGAGCTTGACTGAAACTGAGCTGGAGCGGAGAATCCAGAGGTCCAAATTTATCTCTATGTATACTAATTAAAGAGAGATTTTCAGCCTGGTGAATTTCGCCAGTTAACTATTAAGCTTCTTGGGTAAATTTCTATGAAAACTGGCCTAATAATTCCTTCAGTCTATATTCTTTCAGAAGCACCAAAGAAAGCTAAATGGTTACTTTTACTTCTTTCAATTGTTTATGTAACTCCAAGTCCGACCCACACTAGCTCAGTTCCTCTGGGTCCGGACAGTTTCTCTGGGCCTTACTATCCCATGACCTGGGGTACATTGTCGATTATCAGCTCTCTCCGACCCCCTCCACTCGGCTCTCCTTCCAGACGCACAGACATTGCTTTCACCAGTCAAGCTTGGGAGTGGGTTAATGGTCCAATATAGAGATCTGGGTCTTTGGGAAGTTATGTGGAGCTTCTCAGTGAGACCTTGCCAGTCCAGGGAGCAAGCATCCTCACTCCTGCTTCAAAGAACCACTCTGTACTCCAAGGATTTGATTTTTATGCCAAACCCAACTTGACTGAACTTTCTGCAACTCGTAGGCAAAACGGGTTATAATTCCATCTGTACAGCAGATTCCTCCTGTCCTTTCAAGACTGTGTATTACAATCTCACCTAATTTATTTTTTTTCCCCCAACTTCATCTTCTTTGCAACTTTCAGTATTTTCACATTTACAGCATCACCTGTCCTTTACCTATCCCAGAGGCTGGTAATCTGAGACTGCTTCTGAATGTCTCTGATCACAGTTCACTACCTTCAGGCACAGACCCTTTAGGCTGTTCTTCTTCCAGCAATGCATTTCTTGGGCTGCTCCCTGGCCTTGAATAGGCTTTCCTTGCTCCAGATGTGCTCTCAGTCTGGGTTCCTCTTACCCACCCAGAGCTTCACCTTCACAGTTGCCACTGTTAGTAGCAGCAACTTCTCCTTATTTCAGCCCAGTTTTATTGAGCCACTTGGGGATCTCCCTCTCCTCCAAGGGTCTCAGCCGAGGTACAGGCAACCAAAGACCCTGCGTGTCCCACAACTTTAGCATTTATTACTCTTCCCCCTCTGTTACTTTCACAGAGAACCATCTCTCCCCGCATCTTATTCCACAAGCCTACCCCTTTTGGGCAGGGTCCTCACACTTCACATAACTCAAATCCTCCCCCCCCCCCCCAGTTCTTCTAGAGAGTTCTACAATCATTTTAGTAATCCCCAGTATGATGGGGGGATTACATGTAGTTTTTATCGCATGTAAAACTTTGTAAATTTATTTCTGACATGTAGGCTAGTAAATCTCACTCTTTGGTGCAATCTACCCTTGTCATCTCTGTATTGTGAAACTTTGACTGAATTGTTTTGCTTTGGTTGCTATATTTACTTTCAACCAAAATCTGTTGCCATGAGCAAGGCTAGTAAGATTTATTTATTTACCACCTTTTTGAAATAATTCACTCATGCACTGTATAGTAAGAATAAATCAAACATTTTTGAAAACTGGGAACATACCTAGGTCCACAATTTAGGGAATCCTGTAAATATACTTAAAACTCACAAGGTTAGGACTTGCAAAGCTTTGTTTTTGGGGTATTTACTCCTGCCAGAATTCTATGTGACTGCGGAGTACAGAAGTCAACATTTCTGTGCAGAATCTGTGCTCTCCCTCCACTCACCACCTGGCCTACCTAAGCACAGCATGTCCTGGTGATCTAGTGACCTCTTTGGAGGCAGGAAAGAACCCCACGCTTTTCTGCCCCACTGTCGCTGCTCTCCTGCTGGTACCATGCTATTTCAAAATTGCCACTGAGACTTTAAGCGGTTAATCTCGTGAGACTACTGCTTGAAGTCTCGGTGGCCATTTGGAAGAAGCACGGCACCAGTGAGAGAGCAGCGGCAGCGGGGCAGGAAAGAGCGGGGTTCTTGCCTGTCCCGAAGAAGTCTTCTTGCTGCTGCTGCAGCTCCTCCTCCTCCTACCTCACGGGTGAGTGCGGGGGTGGAAGGAGGGAAGGAGCTGTTAAAAAAAGATGCTGTGGGTGGGAGAGGGCTGCAAAAAAGGGGAATTCTATATGTGGGTGCAGAGAGGAGGGAATGTAAAAAAGGTGGATGCTATAGGTACTGGGAAAAATATGGATAGTATCTGTGTACAGGGAGAGGGGTCTGTAATGTTGGTTAAAGTATGCCAAATAGACTTGCAGAATTTGCAAATTTTGTGCACAGAAGTTTTCAGAATTTGCAAATTTTGTGCACAGAAGTTTGCAGAATTTGCAAATTTTGTGCACAGAAGTTTGCAGAATTTTGATTTATTTTTGGTGCAGAATTCCAACAGGAGTAAGTATTCTACTGATTTTTACATTTATATCTGGAAACTAGATTCCATTCCTTTCCTAATAATTCCTAACATTTTATTTGCTTTCTTAGCCGCCACTCATACTGAGCAGAGGGTTTCAATGATGACACCTAAAATCTTTTCTTGGGAGATGGCTCATAATGTGGAGCCTTGTATGTTCTGCATCCCTTTTGGTTTTTAATAATATCTTTAACCTCTTCATTTGACTGTATGGTGGGGTTATTCAGAGCTCTTGGAATAAACATCTGCCTGAGACTCACCGCATCATGTGACCTCTGGCATGCCTATACAAGTAGCAATTTTAGAGGAGGTATTTATACATATATGCAAGCAGCACACATAGGTTTGAAGGAGGTGTAATCTATATGAAACTTGCAGTGGCAATATGCACGATTTATGCATAAATGTCAGCTAAATGCTCATTTGGTCAAGTACTGATTAAGGAAGAAATTGAAGAGCTATCTTGTTAAGTGTGAAAAGCTGTTTTCAGGATACATGAGCATTTTTATTTTTGAGAATTCTAGTCATAAGTACATAAGTATTGCCATACTAGGACAGACCAAAAGTCCATCAAGTCCAGCATCCTGTTTCCAACAGTGGCCAATTCCGCGCACAAATAGCTGGCAAGATCCCAAAAAAGTACAACACATTTTATGCTGCTTATCCCAGAAATAAGCAGTGGAGTTTCCCCAAGTCCATTTTAATAATGGTCTATGGACATTTCCTTTAGGAAGCCATCCAAACCTTTTTTTAAACCCCGCTAAGCTTACCACCTTTAGCACATTCTCTGGCAACGAATTCCAGAGTTTAATTACACGTTGAGTGAAGAAATATTTTCTCTGATTCGTTTTAAATTTACTACTCTGCAGTTTTATCAAATGCCCCCTAGTCCTAGTATTTTTGGAAAGAGTAGACAGACACTTCATGTCTACCCTTTCCACTCCTCTCATTATTTTATAGACCTCTATCATATCTCCCTTTAGCTGTCTTTTCACTAAGTATCATATAACTAGAAATAAAGGCTTTTTAGTGCCAATTTAATCTCACATTTTATGACTATTTATGAAAGCAGGTGCTGTTTTCTTGTATAAAGTCATGTTTGAAAAAATGTATTTGGGTTTGGAACCAAGCTTTTCAATTTTGCTTAGCTGACACCTTTTCAGTAGTAGTAACTCAGGTATAGTAAGTACTAGAATTAAGTACTGTAAATAATAGAATTAACTTGTTATATATAATTTCATTGCAGGTGATCTGAATTTATTTACCTACACTCAAGGTTGCATAATTGTTGCCATATCATTTTGTTAACATTTATGTAAGTGTATTTAGGGGGAACATTTTCTCGAGTGCTTTGGTTCCATAAAAGACTCGTATTATTCCAGAGACATTGATGCACAAAAGTGATGAGGATTTTGTGGAGTGAAGGATGAATAAGCCACTGCAGCATGCAAACTAATTTTTACTGTGTTGTAAAGAGTTGTAAGAAAATAGCAATAAGAATGGAACTAGCAGTCTTTGTTTATATAGATGATGCTGTACCAGTACTAGTGAAATCACCTTTGTAAGAGGGCATAGAAGTGAACCAGTGGTAAAGCTGAGCACAAATAAGATGAAAACTCTGTCCTACCTAGAGAAGTAGAGGTTTATAAATACCAGTACAGTAAGTCCCAAGACTCTGGTGTCTCTGTATAATGTACTAAAGTTTCTCCCCTGTACTTTTTGAATGGGGTGGCCTACCTCATATGCATATTAACAAGACTGTGCGGGCAAATGGTTGATAGTATAATTGCCTGCATTTGCATTGCATGATCAACTCTACACTCAAAACACTTTAATTGGATTTTTTGTTGGGTTTTTAATTGTGTATGAGAAGCAAAATCTTTTTGTGTTGGCTTGTGAGCAGAATGTGATTATATTAACCATGATCTAGTTTCAAATTTGTTTGGTTACTAAGGAGCGGTACATTTTACTCCTACTCACCTTTACCTTAAAATACAGAGTGAATGTATACACAGTGACTGCACAGTATATCATTTACTGTGGCACTGAAGCAAACTCGGTCATGCTATGAAGAAACCATTGTTCTTACAGTCCTAGGGAGTGTGACTTCCTTGGATGAGTAAGGCATGACACAGGTTTAAAAAAGACCTGTGATGAAAACTTGTTTTTTGTTGAAAACTTTCTTTTTCCTTAACTCTTCCTCCTTTGTGCACTGCTGGGGGTGATTGCTGGCTGAGGCGGAGACCCGAAGGGGTTTCTTCTGCCTGAGGAGTGCACACTTGGTGGCCGGGTCCCTCCTGCCTTCTCTCTCCCTGAGCCTTTCTTGTACATTGTAGCGGCAAGGACAGTAATCAGAAGGCTGGCCTACACCCTTTCGGGAGAAGGGTGTTGTAGCCGCGGGGAACAGCCACGTTGTCTCCTTTGTTTAAAACAAAAAAAAAAATAAGTACAGGGAGAGTTCAAAACTGAGAGCAGAGCAGCAAATTTTCTGAAAAAAAAAAGACAAAAGACTAGTGTGTCTCCGCTTGCTATTCTCGCCCTACTTCATTTACATGTGGCTGTTTCCCCGGGAGTGTAGAGCGACAGCCGCTTGGCAGAACTAAGTCGCATAAGCTCTGCAGATGCTGAGTTTGTCAGTGCTGGGGAGTCTCTGCAGGTGGGGTATGCAAAATTTGCACAGCGTCTGAGTCGGAACTTCAAGGCAGTGGCTACAGACGTGGTTGCGAGCTGTTCGGATGTTTCCCCTGGTTCAGGGGTTTCTTCTGTTCCAGGACTAAGCGGTAAAGTAGGACTGGTTTTGGTGGGAAGCTCTGCCATTTTAGACATGCAGGCTGCATCGGGGCAGCCTGTGACGTGTGTTAAGCAGGCCCAGTTGTCAGCTGAACTGGCGGGAGTGCAGGGAGGGCCCCCTGAGGTGGGATTTCCTCCAGACTTTGTGTTGGCAATGTATATTGCTTATTTATTTAGGCAGCCCTCTCTAGCTGCTAAGCATGCCCAGAGACTGCTGGCTGGCTCTAAAAGGCCAAGGGTCTCTTGGGAGGATCAGGAGGTAGCATTGGGGATGGAGCGGAAGAGGCCTTCCCTTCTGCAGAGGACTTTCCTCCAGAGGTGGATCCATCAGTGGCTAGAGCCTTCCACATGGAGGACTTACAGGAGTTAATTGCTCTGGTATTGTCCACGTTAAATTTTGAGGAAGAGTAGGAGCCTGCGGTTTGGCACAAAGTGGATCCCTTGGTGAAAGGGGCCCGTAAGTCTGGTAGATTTTTCGCTATGCAACAGGACATAAGGGATATAGTTCACGTGCAGTGGGACATTGTGGACGCTCCCTTTAGGTTGGCTCGCTCCATGTTTCGGCTCTGGTCCAGTATCTGAGCAGGACATAGACTGGCTCAAGCCTCCAGTAGTGGATGCAGTGGTGTCGGCAGTGACCAAGAAGAATATGGTGCTGGTCGATGAGGTACAGTTCTCAAGGACCCACAGGACCATTGTCTAGAGACACTCTTGAAGCATGCCTTTGATATTTTGACCTTAGCAGTACAGGTGGCCATCTCTGGGACACTGGTGGCACAAGCATGTTTCTGGTGGTCTGAGCGGGTGCTGGATAGAGAGTCGGACGATTTGGCCTTGATTGATCAGGAGATGGCGAAGATTGAGGTGAGCTCAGCCTTTTTATCAGATGCCCTTTTTGATTTGCTTAGAGCGTCTGCAAAGCCTTTGGTGTTAGGAGTCTCGGCTTCAACTTCGAATTCCATGCTGAGTAAGTTTCCTTTTCGGGAGTCTTTTGTTTTGAGAAGTTAGTTAAGCTAGTCAAGAGTTTAGGAGATACCAAGGTGCCTTGGCTTCTGGAGGACCAACCAAGGGTGGTTGGCTGTGGTTATTCTTCATCCGGAGGTCGAGGCCGTGAGGCTAGGCGCTTCCAGTTGGGCAGAGGATCCCCTTTCCAAAGATCACGTTATTTCCAGCGTACCCAGCCCTTTTGTAGGGGGGAGGGGAGACAGGAACAGTGCTTTTTTCCTCCCAGGCTCCTGGTCATGCAGCTCATTGAAGGTATAGGTGTCCATCCTCCAGTGGTGGTAGGTGGTTACTTGAAAGAGTTTTACTGGAGATGTACCCAAATTACTTCAGACCAATAAGTTCTTGAAGTTATTAGCTATGGGTATGCTCTCGAATTTGCTCATGTGCTGGTAGACGACTTTCTGCAGTCCCTCTGTCTGTGTCGGATAAAGGCTTGGGTGGTCAGGGACACTATCTGGCCAAGTTGTCGCTTTACAGATGATTTGCCCAGTGCCGGTTCAGGAGCAGGGCACAGGCAGATATTCCATCTATTTTGTGGTTCTGAAGAAGGAAGGTTCTTATCGTCTCTCAAAAGGGTCATCCAGGCCCTTTGAGTGGCTCCGTTCTGTATGGAAACTCTACAGTCTGTTATCGTGGCCGTTCGCTTGGGAGACTTCCTCAAGGTGCTAGACCTGACAGAGGCCTATCTCCACATTCCTATTTGGCAGGTGCGCCGCCGCTTCGTAGTTCTGGTCCAGCACTTTCAGTTTTGTGTGATGCCGTTCGGGCTGGTGACGGCTCTACGGATGTTAACCAAAGTTATGATTGTTGTGGTGGTGGCTCTGTTGCTTCCGTACCTGGACGATTGGTTGTTTTGAGCGAAGTCGTTTCAGGAGAGTTGTCAGGTGACAGTACAGGTGGTTCAGTTCTTAGAATCCCTAGATTGGGTGATCAATCTGCTCAAGAGCCGTTTGGTACCATCAGAGACCTTGGAGTATCTAGGAGTCACCTTCAATACACTTCAGGAATGGGTGTTTCTTCTGGAGCTGCGCGCTCTCAAGCTCCAGCAACAAGTACGGAATCTCTGCACTCAGTGGGTCCCGTGTGCTCAAAATTATCTTCAGGTTTAGGGTCGATGGTGGTGACCATAGAGGCAGTACAGTGGGCCAGGGCCCACATGAGGAGTCTTCCTCACTGCTATCCAGGTGGTCGCTTCAGAGAGAATCATTAGGAGTCAAATTGCTGTTATCAGTGGCAGTACATCAGGATCTCTGCTGGTGGCTTCGGTCAAGCAATTTGGCGGTGGGACAGCTGCTTGACTTGCCTCAGTGGACTGAGTTGACCACAGATGCCAGTTTCAGGGGCTGGGGAGCCCTTTGCTTGGGCCACCTCACACAGGTTTTGTGGTCCCTGGAGGAGGCGAGTTGTTCGATCAATCTGTTGGAGACCAGAGCGATTCATCTTGGTTTCATCAACTTTTGGAGCTTCATTGAGGGCAAAGCAGTGTTGGTCAATGTTATGGCAATCGGACAATGCTACAGCAGTGGCGTACATCAACCATCAGGGCGGTACAAGGCGTTCCAAGCTGGCGCAGGAAACAATTGCGCTCAGTCAATGGGCCGGAGAGACACCTAATGGATCTGTCAGCCTCACATATAGTGGGAGCCCTCAATGTGCAAGCGGATCTCCTCAGTTGGTAAACCCCCAGATCCAGGGAATAGTCTCTCAGCTCGGAGGCCTTTGAGGCAATAGTTCAAAGGTGGGACCAACCGGTGATGGACTTGATGGCAACTCAGCAGAATGCCAAGGTGTTGTATTTCTTCTATCTCGGGAAAGGAGCGTGGCTTGGAAGAGTTGGACAAGCTCCTATTTTTCCTGTGGCCAGTGGGCCTTCTGTATGTGTTTCCTCCCTGGCCGCTGCTGGGCTGCACCATTCAAAGGATAGGCATTCAGGGCTGGTGATCCTGGTGGCTCTGGATTGGTCAAGGCGACCCTGATATGCAGATTAAAGGTGTCTTCTTGTAGCGCCTGAGCTTCGGCTTCCAGAGTTGAGCAGACTTCTGTGCCAAGGGCTGATAGTCATGCCGAATCCAGCACAATTTTTTCTTACGGCTTGGCTCTTGAGACGGCTTGGCTAACAAAGCACATCTACTTGACGGAATTGATTGGTACCGTGCTATGTTCTCGCTGTCATTCTACTTCACTGGCTTATGTCCAAGTCTGGAGAATTTTTGAGGCCTGGTGTGATAATCGGGGAGTCCCTCTTTTGTGGGCTTCCATGCCACAGGCTCTGAATTTCTTACAAGATGGCCTAGAAAAAGGTCTGTCCTTTGCTTCGCTTAAGGTGCAGCTGGTGGCTTTGGCTTCTTTTTGGGGGCAAGTGAAGGACAAGCTCTTGGGTAGTCATCCAGATGTGGTTAGGTTTCTGAGAGGCGTAAATGTCATGTTTGTGCCCCGGAGGCCTCCCTTCCCTTTTTGGGATCTTAACCTGGTCCTCTTGGCGCTCATTTGTTCTCCTTTTGAGCCATTAGTCTCTCTTTCCATCAAGGACCTTACCTTGCGGTGTTCCTCATGGCCATATCATCGGTGAGGAGAGTGTAGGAATTGCAGGCTTTGTCCTGTAGAGCACCTTTTTTGGAGTTCCTGGCGAATCATGTAGTTTTGAGACTGGTTCCCTCATTTCTGCCGAAGGTTTTGAAGAGCAGATCTATTTATGTAAACTAGATGTCCGAAGACTGTTGGAGTATGTATGGCGAACAGAGGAGTTTAGCTGATTGGACCGCCTTTTTGTTTTGCTTGACGGTGCTCACAGAGGTTTGGCGTCTTCTAAGGCTACGTTAGCCAGATGGATTAAGGAAGCGATTAGTTCGGCTTACGCTCTGAAGCACAGACCCATTCCGGATGAGATTAAAGTGGATATTTGTAAGGCGGCCACGTGGTCCTCTTTGCATTCTTTTGTCAGACATTACAGAGTAGATGTCCAGGTGTATCGGGATGCAATTTTTGGGCAGCTGGTGTTTGTTGGCAGGGCTGTTAAGGTCCCTCCCTTAATGGACTGCTTTGGTACTTACCATCAGTTCTGCTGGGTTCAGCAGGGCTGTTAGGGTCCCTCCCTTAATGGACTGCGTTGATATTTCCCACCAGTTTTGCTGGGCTGGTCCGGAGGGACACTAAGGAGAAATTAGGTCCTACCTGCTAATTTGGTTTCCTTTAGTTCCTCTGGACATTCCCAGCTCCCATCCTAGAGAGCTTGTAGTACTTAGTTTGGCAGTCTTTTGCTCTTTGGGGAACAGTAGTAGTTTCTCTGGAAATAAACTTAATATAAAATATATGATTTATTCATACACAACGCTATATTTAATTTCTTATTTGCGTTGGTCTCTTGCCAGCATGCCTGTTGCACTTTGTGTATGTGTGTCTGTATGGTTTCTTTCTTTTGCATTGCTACTAGTATACCGAGACTTGCTAGGGCTGAGCTGGGCTCTAATTGGCTTTCAAGAAACATTGTTTTCAGTCTCCACCTGCTGGAAGGCATGCACAACCAATCTGTTCTGCTGGGCCAGTCTAGAGGTACTAAAGGAAAGCAAATTAGCAGGTAGAGGAGGGAGTGGCAAGACGGCGACCTGAAGCATGCACGTTGAGCAGCCCCACTGTACGCTGTAGTTTTCTACTTACAAATTTCTTCTTTAACAGCGATGCCCCATACAAAGTGGAAAGGGATGACTAAAGGCCAACCGCCGATGGCCAGAACTTCGTCTCCTGTTCAGCAAACTTTGGACCGCTACTTGACGAGTCATCCACAAATTGCCAGGTTAGCGAGTCCCACGTTGAGCGCCGATGCTCGTGGACTTGGAAAGAACTTTATCGCCCCTGAAAATCATCCTTCCTCCTTGTCCTGTGAAGTGAGTGAGTCAGGAGTACATGCTGAAATGGAGGTCGTTAGCAGCAGAACTCAAATCGGTGGTGCTACTTCTAAACCTGCAGAGGAAGCCAGCGTGGAGTACATTGAGTTCTATCTGGAAGGCGCTTCAGGATCTAATGGTGGCAGTAAATAAGTCTGCTCAGGATACAACTTTACTTGTGAGTAAAATGGATAGTTTAACTGAATCCTTAGAGAACGTTAAAACTGAAACGTCACATAACCTCTTCCTGTACCTGTAGAATTTTAAGGTTATGAAATCAACGGATGCTCTGGTAAGAGATAAATTTGTAGTCCACCGGAAAATTGAACAAATGGAGAATTATAATAGACGCTTAACCTTAAGACTGTTGAATTTTTCTACAGCTTCAGCCATGACTCCTACAGATTTCTTTAAAAAAATATTTAATGGAAAATTTGAAAATCCCCCCTTCAGTTATTCCCCCATGCAATAAAATATATTATTTAACAACTCTTGCTCAAAAGGGAGTGGAACCTGTGAATGGTGGGAATTTGCTTCAATCAATAGGAATTGGATCAGAGAATCAAGATCTGTCTGTGCTGCTGGAAGATTCTTTGTCAGAAGTATCTACTCGAGGGATGCTTATTGCTTTGTTTGTATTTGAGCAGGATTTGAACTCAGTGATGAGATTATACTTCAAGTTCACTGCATTACCTTTTTGTGGTCAAAGAATGTGGATATTCCCAGACGTGACTAAGGTTACGCAAGATAGAAGAAAACAATTTCTGGCATTAAAAGAGGAAACAAGGAAACTAGGTGCATCCTTTCTGTTAGCGTTCCTTGCAAGTGTTTGATACGTTTCCTGGACAAGAAATGTTTTCTGTGAACCGAATCAACTGTGCACCTTTATAGATATGAAGATATCCAGTGGACCGATGGTGACTACTGATTTAAATGAATAATTAGTGACGATATTAAAAGCCATTTTCTTTTGTAAAGTTTTTTTTCCCCAATAGATAATTGATCTCCTTGTCTTATCCCCACTCCCCCTCAATTTGTGGTCTAAGAAAGAGTGAACTGAATTAATTACTTTCTCTGTTTTTCATGGCAAGTCTATTTTATAACTTGTAAAATTTAAATTGCTATATAAAAAAAAAATTAGCAGGTAGAACCTAATTTCTCCTTCTTTACGTGACTTCTGCTAGAAAGTGTTGAAACCCAAAGACTATACTAGTAATTCCCAGTTCACTCATTTTCAACAGAAGGGTTTGATTTACAGAACCAGGTGCTGCTTATATATCAAATTGCAGAAGAACAATCTGGTTCAATATAACTAATTACTTTTCTTACTTTAGATGTTAAGGCTAACAAAAGGGTTTCTATAGTATGTAAACTCCAGAACCCAAGTTGTGAATAATGTAAGGTATCATGTTCCTCTACAAATTTTGAAAGTTGTTGTCCCACAATGGACTCTTATCAATTTGGTTAAAAGAGGAGTACTGGCAACTGGTCTAATGTTACTAACAACTGAAAAATCTAAATTAGTAGCTTTTGGAAGAGGTGTTAAAATGAGCAACATATAAAACACAAGATCAATTCACAATTTCTGGAGGTGGATTGCATAACAAAAATGCAGGGCAACCATCCAATAAAAGGATGGTTTAGATAATGTTTCAGTTTTTTCTTTAGTCACAATTCAGATGTAGACCAAGTTCTATCTGCTGGTACTGAACCCTCTCTTTCTGGTTAAAAAAAAAGATAAAAAAAAGATTTGACTCGGAGGATTGCTCATGAATCAGTGCCTATTCAGAAGCATAACCTTTTCTGGAAAATACACTGCTAATTCCTTAGCACTAGACTGATTTGATTGGCTCATTCCTTAGCATCCCTCCGGACCGGCCCAGAATGTGACTGATGGGTTGTGTACGCCTTCCAGCAGGTGGAGACTGAGAAAAAAAAGCTGTGACTATAGCCAGCCAATAAGAGCCCTTGCCAGCTAGAGAAAGATCCAGTAATCTCAGTCTCCAGCAGGTGGAAGGTGGTGAGCCCTTCAGTCTCAGTCTTTTTCTATACTTTTTTCTCTTTTGGTTAACTTTTAAGTGTTGGTATGCCTTTTGTTCTGTGTCCCTGTGCATTTGTTTAAAAAATAAAAAACAAAAACCTGCTATTTGACGCCTGAAACCCCTGTGGGTCCCTCAGAGCCTTGGGGCTGCTGCACTCGGAACTAAGGCCGAGTCACTCACCCCCTATCCTCCCTGGTGCTGGCTAATTGGACTTTGCTAGCTTGTTTTTGCCTGTTCAAAGCAAAATAAGAATTTCCTCAAGCGCCTCAAGGGGGGCGACTTTAGAGGATGGGAGAGGAAGCTACTGAATCTAAAAAATAAATAAATACCTATGTGAATGAAAACAGCGAGCCTCCCGGTCTGCTGGCTTGGCAGAGCCGTTTATGGGCAGTAAGAACAAGCAGGGCTGCTCCAGAGCGATCAGCTGTTTCTTGCCTTTTGTTTTACTATGTAGACAGAATCCGCCGCTGTTTCTGTCAGCGGTGCAGTTTAAGAGCGGCTGTATGTGTGTGCTGCTATGGCACGAGGTTTAATAAGGAGGACCAGGTTTCTGATTCTGTTTTTCTTTTCCTGTCGGGCAGGGGTGTCCGAGTCCGTTGCCGTTGTTTTGTCGCTCGTCGCGCTTTCCTCTTCGGTTCCGATTTTCGGCGGGAACCGCCGCCATTTTGGAGATCAGATGTCAGCATTCTGAAGCAGAGAGCCTGGTGTTTTGTTTACGGGGCTGGAGCTTGCGGCTGAGTGGATTTTTAGCCTTCTTAGGCTTCTTTTATGGGCCGCCCAGAACAGGGAGGCCAGTTGAGTAAATGTGGTCAGTTCCTAGGTGGTCATGCAGCGCTTTTCATAGTTTTTTCGGTAGAGGCACTGCTGCTTATCATTTCTTTAGCGCTCCAAGGCATACACAGCACTGTCAACATATACAAAATGGTAGGCCCTGTGCAGTGCGATTGCAACCTTGGCAAAACAGCAAGGGGAACTTCTTTTCGATAAAGAAGGCAGAGCTCATGTCTCTAATTTCCCAACCAAAATATTTGGGATATCTTTTCAATCTGGGCTATATCTGTCACGGATTGCTTTAAGGCATGTTTAGCAGGGCGTCCTCATTGAAATAAATAAATAATATATATATATATATATATATATATATATATATATATATATATATAGTTTCTATCTATATTGTTATTTCTGCTAGTGTTATGCAGCTGTGCAGGTGGCCACTTTTGTTGTAGTCATATAGTGCTCCCCTTCTGCACAGCGGTTTATGTATGGTCAGACATTTGCAACTTTATTTTTTCCTGTCCCTCTCCGCCTCTCTCCTCCTCCCCCCCCCCCCCCCCCGCCTTTTTATCCACTTCCTGGTGGGGTGACATTTTCTGGCATAAGAAGTTCTTGATGCAGTTTTCCAGCTTCAGTATATAATTTTTCATATGACTTGCGTCCAATGCTGAGCCATGTCCAGACAGACTGCAGGCATGACACAGTGGTTGGAACACCCCCCTCTGTCCTTCGCAAGCTGGGCTTAATTCCCCCTTGGTGCTCTTTGAATGCAAGGGCAATTCAGGTAACCCTGCTCTTGCTCAGTTTCCAATTATTAACAGTTGTTAAGTAGCATTTGGAGATAAGTGCACAGCTGGCACTCACCTACTACTACTACTACTTTTTATCTGGTTTAGAGTCAGTTCTTCTCCCGAATTAGCCAAGTTAGTCCAAAAAGGTAGGGCTTCGAGTCTTTTTTTTTCTTGGCTGATCACATTCTTACAATCAAAGCTGATGGAGAGTCTGAGAGCATATGTGTTGCCACTCTAGGCCAATCTGTAGGACCACCTGGTGTGGCATCCGGTCCTCAGCAATTCTCACATCTGCTCCCAGACTATCCACTAAATTTCTACTTTAGTTTTAGCAGGTGAGCAATATTATACTGCAGCGTTTTTCCAATTACATCTCTTGGGATTCTGATTTCTCTGGAAGTTATTTGCAACAGGTCACCTAAAGTTTAGGTGCTGGTTTGAGGCAATTTCAGGAGTTATACCTCTTATAGCGTTCTAGTATCGGTCGGCTTTTATGGGTCTTCCTGCTGTCAGATACTTCTCCATTGCTTCTCCTGTTCTGGGCAATGCAAGGGTGCAAGCACAGACGCTGCTTCTTGTAGGCGCTCGCTTGGTGTCATTTCAGGAGAGGTGAGTCTACCCTTTGGATTGCTGGGTATTGCAGTTATGCGTTAGGGTACGCATATCACATGGCTCAGGAATTTCGTTCCGGTGTTCGCATCAGACTCGTGGCTGTCAGAGAAGCGCTCTGCCGGCATCTGGACCTTTGAGCAATTTCTTTCCCTTGGGCGCTCCAGTACCAAGGTCGTGCCTCCATTTTCTCTCCAATTTTAGATCTCATGCCGGTCGGTCAAGACCTCTAGCTGCCCTGTTTCGAAGGGGAACTTGGCGGCTTGTCATTGTCCCAGGGCGGTCATGGGATTTTTCTGACTTCTCTCATTTCTTTCAGAAGTCGGCTATACCATTCCTATTCGTCCTGAACATATTTGTTTCCTTTGTTTACCAAAGTCATGGTAGTTGTAGAGGCGGCTCTCTCAATGAAGAGCATTTTATTGCATTTTCAATTGAACGATTGGTTGTTCTGGGCGAAGTCTTGCCGCAAGAGTCTTCTGGTGACAGCTCGGGGTGGGGGGGGCAGAATTCTTGCAGCACTGACTTGGAGTAGTCGTTCCGCGTAGAATCTGTCTTCTACTCTCTTAGTAGGTTATCTGAGCGTTAGGTTCTCCATAAGCCGGAGTCGAGTGTTTTCTGTCGACTTCAGTCCTCCGGCTCCAGTCTAAACTCCGTCTCTCCGAGCAGATTTTGACTCCATCGGAAAGAGATTGTTTCTTCAGGATTTTGGGGAACCAGGGCGGTACAAATCGAGCCGGTGCCTTGCGGTAGGATTCTCCTGGAGTCTCTTCAGAGGTCGCAACTGCCCAGATTTTTATCTCAGAAGGTTTCCCTTCATCAGTATTTGCTTCTTTTGTTCCAGGTCAAGTCCAGTCTACATGGCTGACTTTGACGCTTTAGTTTGACCAGAGGTATGCATTTGGATCAGCTCTGTTAGTCGGTGGTTGCGGCGGATGTCAGTCTCCTTGGCCGGGGAGCTCATTTTCAGAAGCAGTTTGTTCAGAGTCTCTGTCTCTTCAGAAGACATTCTTATCAATTAGACCAGTTGGGGACCAGAGCGCTTCATCTGGAGCTGCAGAGGGTTCTTATTATTCTGGCAGGCCGCGTAGTTCGGGTAATCTCGGGCTCTCTCAGCGGTCGTATATTTATCATCCCACAAAGCGCAATGACGACTTTGCCGTTGCAGCGAAGGCCGTTGCTATTGTTTCAAGGGCCGCATGCTCATCTGGTAACTCAGCGGCTTATGTGGCAGGGGTCCTCAATGTTCAAGTACATTTTCTCTGTCATCTCAGGCTCGTTTTCAGACGGTGTTCGCCATCCTAAGTGGGCTTGCGGCTGTTTCTAGATTGTTGGGGCTCTCCCAAGTTGGATCGGTTTGCCTCTGTTAGCAATGCAATTTTCCTCTGTTTTTTCCGTCATTGTGAGGATTACATAGCGCAGGGCTTGGACATTCTTCCACTCTGCTAGTCAGCCGGTTTGAGGTATGCATGTCCTCCTTGTCTTCTGATATGGTGTCTTCTTTTAGAAGGACGTGGCGCACAGAGGACGTCTACTTTTGGGGTCACTGGTATGATCTCGAAGACCTTAGTATGCTGGTTTTCAACGTCTTCTGGGGGACCTTTCTTTCAGGCTTCTGGTCCAGCAGGGTTTTTTTCCTCTCACCAGGGTCCTGTCATTCATCCGGATGTATAGTGTATTGCGGCCTGGCTCTTGAATGGGCTAAATTGTTTAAGAAAGGTTATTTTTCTTAGCTCATTGCTTCTTTGTTTGATGAATGCACTTCTTTGATTGATGAGCACACTTGGAGGATATTTGAGGGCAGGCTACGGTTCTTGCACCAACCTCCTTTTCGTTTTTCCATCACGTATTGTTCCAATTTTGTAGAGGGGCTTGATTTCAGGTCTTCTTTTGGCTTCTTTTAAGGTGCAGGTTGTGTTTTTTCTTGTCCTTTTGGGATGTTATTCAGCGGAGGTCTTTAGCTAGTTTTGTAGCGGTGGTGCATTTTTTTGAGCACATCTTAGCTTCTTCTTTTTCCTTAGCATTGTTCTTTCCCTCGTTGGGGTCTGAATTTGGGGCTTACAGTTTTTACTAAGCTTCTCTTCAAGCCTTTATCGTCCTGTCCTCTGAAAGACGACTTAATATACACTATATTTCTCCTGGCCGTTGCTTTCACTAGGCAAGTTTCGGAGTCCTCTCTTCTTTTATTCAAATATATACAATAAAATGGAGGATATAATGATGTGATAAAGAAACCAGACATTGTATATAAGATAAGACAATTAGTAATTTAAATTAGATGTACAGTACATGCAATAAGATTTAATGTGTGACCCTTTTCCATGAGTAGGGGAAGAGGAAAGCACCCTAATCTGCAGGGAACTCAAACATTCTAATAGATCAGCTACATTCTTGTGTAAAATATTCTCTAAATGTGAATTAAGATTACCTATAATAAGCAAACATGCAAATTGTGTTGCAGCATTTAAAATCTCTAAAAACTGCAGTTGACAGTTTAACGAACTTCCTGGCAGTCTATAATGTAATAGAATACCAAGGGGCTCATTTTCGAAACAGAAAAACATCCAAAAAGCTGCACAATGTGGCAGACTTTTTTTTTTTTTTTGCCAAAATGTCCAAATCGCTATTTTCGAAACCTATTTTTAAGACATTTTTCTATGCAGGTTTTATGCAGTGAAATCAAATCACAAGAAGGTGGGTGGGATTTGGACATTCCCAAAACTTGGTCGTTTTCTGCTAAAATGGAACAAAGCAAAAAGGTCCAGGGCTAAAAGGTAGACCTGTTTCTCAATCACTACTAAATCACAAAAAGGTGCCCTAAATGACCACTGGAGGGACTAAAGCATAACCCTCCTTACTCCTTCAGTGGTCACTGACTCCCTCCCACCCCCCCAAAGATGTGAAAGAAACAGTACATACCAGCCTCTATAGCAGCTTCAGATGTTAAGGCCAGCTCTATTAGAGCAGCAAGCAGGTCCATGGAGTAGTCTAGTAGTCAGTGCAGTGTACTGTAGAGAAGGGAACCCAGGCCCATATCCCACTCTAACTGGTACATAAGTACATAAATACATATCCTATATAATAATTTGCACCTCCAACATTCTACATCTGGATGCCTGGGTTTGTAACACATTTCCCTTTGGTCCGCCCTCGCGATGACGTCAAAGGGCGGATCAGTGAAAGGGAAGGGAAGCCAGCACCAGCCAGCCACAGAACGTTGGAGGTGAGTAGAGAATCGTGGCAGAATCGCCCCTCTCCCTCCCCCCTGTCCTTCCTCCGAGTTCCAGCCCCCCTCCCCTCCAAGTTCCATGCCCCCCTGACTTCCATGCCTCCCTCCCTGTCCGACGAGTTCCAGGCCCCCCTCCCTGTCCTCCGAGTTCCAGGCCCCCCTCCCCTTCGTGTTCCAGGACCGCCTGCCCCCTCCCTCTTCTCCGAGTTCCATGCTCCTGCGCCTCCCTCCCTCTCTCTCTCTCTCTCTCTCTCTCGCTCTCTCTCTCTCTCCGAGTGCAAGCACGGCCTGTCCTCCGCCTGCCCTCGCCTTCCTGCGTGCCGGCCAGAATTTTAAAATTCCTATCTCGGGGTCCGGCATCAGCAGTGAAGGCGAGCAGTGCTTCAGCCTGCGTTCCCTTCTGTCTCAGCTCTGCCTCTGGTCCCGCCCTTCCGGAAACAGGAAATGAGGGCGGGACCAGAGGCAGAGCTGAGACAGAAGGGAAGGTAGTCTGAAGCGCCGTGCCTGCTCCACTTCACTGTTGCTGCCGGACCACAAGGTAACACGTTTTAAATTACAGCTGGCACTTAGGAAGGCGAGGGGCAGGCGGACAGGTTGTGCTTGCACTCGGAGGGGAGAGAGAGAGGGAGGGAGGCGTGGGGGCCTGGAACGGGGAGGGAGGAGGGTCCTGGGGCTTGAAGGGGAGGGGGCCCTGGAACTCGTCGGACAGGGAGGTAGGGGGGCATGGAACTCGGAGGGGAGGGGGGTTGGAACTCGGAGGAGAGGGAGGTAGGGAGGGGGGCATGGAACCTTGCTAGCGCCCGTTTCTATCAGAAACGGGCCTCTTTTACTAGTAAGTACATAAGCATCGCCATGCTGGGACAGACCAAGGGTCCATCGAGCCCAGCACCCTGTCTCTGACAGCAGCCAAAAAAACAAACAATTTGTCCCGCCCATCCCAGAAATAGTGGATTATTCCCACGTCCATTCAATAACATTCTATGGCTTTTTCCTCCAGGAAGCCGTCCAACCCTTTTTAAAAGTCCGCTAAGTCAACTGCCTTAACCACTTTTTCCGGCAACGAATTCCAGAGTCTAACTATGCGTTGAGTGAAGAAAACTTTCCTCTGATTCGTTTTAAATTTACTACACTGCAGCTTCCATTGTATTTTTGGAAAGCGTAAACAGACGCTCCACATTGACCTGTTCCATTCCACTCATTATCTTAACAGACCTCTATCATATCTCCCTTCAGTCGCCTTTCCTCCAAGCTGAAGAGCCCCAGCCTCTTCAGCCTTTCCTCATAGGGAAGTCGTCCTATTCCCTATATCATCTTTGTCACCCTTCTCTGCACCTTTTCTAATTCCACTATATCTTTTTTTTTTTTGAGGTGCGGCAACCAGAATTGAACACAATACTCGAGGTGCAGTCGCACCATGGAGCGATACAACGGCAGAATAATATCCTCATTTTTTGTTTTCCATACCTTTCCTAATACTACCCAACATTCTATTTGCTTTCCTAGCTGCAGCAGCACATTGAGCAGAAGGTTTCAACGTATTATCAACGATGACACCTAGATCCCTTTCTCGGTCCGTGACTCCTAACGCTGAACCCTGCATGATGTAGTTTGGGTTCCTCTTTCCGCATGCATCACTTTGCACTTGTTCACATTAAACGTCATCTGCCATTTAGACGCCCAGTCTCCCAGCCTTGTGAGGTTCTCTTGTAATTTTTCACAATCTTCCCGCGATTTGACGACTTTGAATAACTTTGTGTCATCAGCAAATTTGATTACCTCACTAGTTACCCCCATCTCTAGGTCATTTATGAATGTTAAAAAGCAGAGGTCCCAGCACAGATCCCTGAGGGACCCCACTAACTACCTTTCTCCATTGTGAATATTGACCTTTTAACCCTACTCTCTGTTTCCTATCTTTCAACCAGTTTTTAATCCACAGTAAGACACTACCTCCGATCCCATGTCCCTCTAATTTCCTCTGTAGTCTTTCATGAAGGACTTTATCAAACGCTTTCTGAAAATCTAGATACACAATATCAACCGGCTCACCTTTGTCCGCATGTTAGTTTACCCCTTCAAAGAAATGCAGCAGATTGGTGAGGCAAGACTTCCCTCCACTAAATCCATGTTGACTTTGTCCCATTAGTCCATGCTTTTGAATGTGCTCTGTAATTTTGTTCCATTTGTAGTGGAAAGTGTGAGACATCTGCAGCCATAAGGGCTATTGTAGTGGCATACAATTGGGTACAGTAGGTTTTTTGTGGGCTCCCCATACAATATAAGGGTAACGGTGAGAAATGTACCTGGGACCTTTATGTGAAGTCCACTGCAGTGCCCCTTAGGGTGCCCAACTGCTCTTCAGTGATGTGTGACAAGTCTACTAAGAGTGCTGATTACATCCCAATGGCTTGTTTTTGTGTGTTTTTTTTCCTCTTGGACTTTTTTTTTTTTGAAAATGATCCAAAAAGAAGATGCACTGAGCACAAAAACATCTAGCAAATAGACATTTTCATTTTTCTGGTTCAAAATTTGCTATGTTTGCCACTTTATTTTTGGACGTTTTCAGCAAAACGTCCAAAATCAGATTTCGATGACATATTGAAAATGCCTCATTATTGAAAACACCCTGTAGTTTATTCAACATCCATTCCAACCCATTCATCATTTGAGAATCCACCTGAATCAAATCAAAAAAAGATTTTGTTATTGCTAAGCTGCCTCCTTTTTTAGTCAATCATAGGACTGTAATATTATATCCGAGAGGGCAAACTTCTGGCAAAAATGGACAGCAGCCTTTCTCGTTGAACTTTCTGCCTGACTATCTAAGGGTTGAGTTCAGTTGCTAAGTTTAAATCTGAATTTGGGAACTACTGTTTTGAACTGGCCTTTGGAAAAGGAACTGGGTAGCAAAGACAGAACTCATATGTTCTCCAGTTTCCCTAGTTGATGTCCCTTTCCCATTACCCTTATACAATCCCCTATTCCTTTGCCAGCCATACTGGGTCAGACCAAAGGTCCATCAAGCCCAGTATCCTGTTTCCAACAGTGGCCAATTCAGGTCACAAGTACCTGGCAAGATCCTAGAACAGCGAAACAGACCTTATGCTGCTTATCCTAGAAAAAAGCAGTGGATTTCCCCAAATCCATCTTAACAACTTACGGACTTTTCTTTTAGGAAATTATCCAAACCTTTTTTGAAACTTCTAAGCTAACTAGTTTTACCACATTCTATGGCAACGAATTTGAGTTTAATTACACGTTGAGTGAAGAAATATTTTCTCTGCTTTGTTTTAAATTTATTACTTGGTAGTTTCATTGTGTGCCCCTAGTTCTAGTATTTTTGGAAAGAATAAACAAGCAATTTACATCTACCCGTTCCACTCCACTCAGTATTTTATAGATCTCTATCATATCTCCCCTCAGCCGTCTGTTTTTCAAGTTGAAGAGCCCTAGCCGCTTTAGCGTTTCCTCAGAGAGAAGTGTTCCCATCGCCTTTATCATTTTCATCGCCCTTCTCTGTACCTTTTCTAATTCTGCTATATCGTTTTTGAGAAGCGGTAACCAGAATTGCACATAGTATTTGAGGTGTGGTCGCACCGTGGAGTGATACAATGGCGTTATGATATTCTCATTTTTGTTTTCCATTCCTTTCCTAACATTTTATTTCCTTTCTTAGCTACTGCCGCTGCTGCACACTGAACAGAGGGCTTCTACATATCGATGACACCTAGATCGTTTTCCTGAGTGGTGATTTCTAATGTGGAACCTTGCATCACATAGCTATAGTTTGGGTTCCTTTTTCCCCACATGCATCACTTTGCACTTGCTCACGTTAAATGCTTCTGCCATTTGGATGCTGAGTCTTCCAGCCTGGTAAGGTTCTCTTGAATTTTTCACAGTCCTCTTGTGATTTAACAACTTTGAACAACGTTTTGTGTTGTTAAATTTATTTACCTCTCTAGTTCTTCCTAATTCTAGATCATTAATAAATGTTAAAAAGCAGCAGTCCCAGCATAGACCCCTGGGAACCTCACTATCTACTGTTCTTCATTGAGAATTCTGACCATTTAACCGCACTCTGTTTTCTGTCTTTTAACCACTTTTTAATCCACAATAGGATTACCTCCTATCCCATGACTTTCTAATTTCTTCAGGAGTCTTTCATGAGGTACTTTCTCAAATGCCTTTTGAAAATCGAAAAACACAATGTCAACCAGCTCACCTTTATCCACATGTTTATTCACTACATGCACGTAACTGACCTTCTATAAAGTTTGTGCTGGAAGTGGTCAGAACACCCATGCCCCTCCCACTTGAATGCCTCCCCTTTGTGGTTATATGCTAGAGCACTTAGGCGCCAGGATGCAGAATATTGCCTAAGTACACGTATATATCAATTCACCACTGTTTTGGCACATATCTACTGTTGTATTGTGGAAGTTATGTGCCACATTGAGGCATATTTTCAAAGCACTTAGCCTTCCAAAGTTCCATAGAAACCTATGGAACTTTGGAAGGCTAAGTGCTTTGAAGATATGCCTCATAGTCTCCTAACTCTTGGTGCACTATATAGAATTAGGGGGTATGTGGCCACTTAAAGAATACAAACTAGTGGAAAAGCACATGCCATGATTTGCTGCTGAGCATGGACATGGTCAGAGCATATTCTAGCTGACAACTAGGTTTGGGCATTTACACTAGCTGTAGGGCCACTTATGCTAGTATTCTGTAAAGAAAAGTAGTCACTTTTTTTTTTTAAATAGAATAGGCTTAAAATAGGCATCATAACCAGTGCCTTCAGTAGGTGCCCTGTTATTGAATTACTCTCTGAAGGACCAACATAAATTGGCATCCCTACTTCCCCTTAGATTTGTAGGCTGAAAACAGTAGGTTGACTCTCATTTTCTGATTCTAAAATTTGACATCTAAAGTAGAAAGTTGTTCCTTTAAGATATGACTGATGATCTGGAATTGGACTTCAGTGAAATTTTATGGCCTATGGTTCATGAGGGTATTTTGTTTTCTAATAAGACAGATAACATTTTGTGGGTCATAGAATTATAGTATCTAACTTTTCTTACAGACCAAATACAGGTAGCTCTCAAGTTGTGGTGCAGTACTTATACTGGTACAATTATGTAAAATACATATTCCCAATTTGCATATGCCTAAATCTAAATGATACATTTAACAATTGCAATAAATGCAGATTCACAATATAGTTAGAAATAACAAAAATACATAGCGTTATGTAAATGCAGTTGAAAATGTGTATGCTTGTATAAGTAATATGTAGGGCTTCTGTTATTAGGTGTTCATAGATTGTAAATTTGTTTTTATTTTCCAGCTCTTTAGGAGTCCTTTGAGGGTACAAAAATCAGTATTTAGTACTATTTTCATACCACATGTACAATATTGCTGGGTTCCTTTTATGATGGAATCAAGTATTTACATTTGTGTCACTTAGAAGTCATCAACTCATAAAAAGCATTTTACTTCCCAGGGGCTACCTGACTGGAGGTGGGACTTCTCTACAACATCCCTGTAGGTCTCCTCTATGTACCTCTCTGTCTCCCTCAGCTCCATCAAGTCTGCTACTCTAGCCTCAAGGGAACGGACACGTTCTCTGAGAGCTAGGAGCTCTTTGCATCGGGCACACACATATGACACCTCACCAATTGGGAGATAATCATACATGTGACACTCAATGCAGGAAGCAAAACACTCCTTGGAATCACTGTGGATTGAAATTCCATGTGCAAAGGGGAAAAGGATAGTGATAGGAGTGTACTACCGTCCGCCTGGCCAGGACGAACAGACGGATGCGGAAATGTTAAAGGAAATCAGGGACGCAAACAAACTGGGCAACACAATAATAATGGGGGATTTCAATTACCCGCATATAGACTGGGGTAATGTAACATCTGTACACGCAAGGGACATAAGATTTCTTGATGAAATCAAGGACAGCTTCATGGAACAGCTAGTTCAGGAGCCGACAAGAGAAGGAAAAATACTAGACTTAGTCCTTAGTGGTGCTCATGATCTAGTGCAGGGGGTAACGATACGAGGGCCGCTTGATAACAGTGATCATAATATGATCGGTTTTGATATTGGCATTGAAGGAAGTGAAACTAGGAAATCAAGTACGCTAGCGTTTAACTATAGAAAAGGTGATTACGACAAAATGAGAAAAATGGTGAAAAAAAGACTGAAAGGAGCAGCTCGCAGAGTAAAAAACTTGCATCAGGCGTGGATGCTGTTTAAAAACACCATCCTGGAGGTTCAGGACAAATATATTCCACGTATTAGAAAAAAGGGAAAAAAGACTAAACGTCAGCCGGCGTGGCTAAACAGTAAGATAAAGGAAATCATTAGAGCCAAAAAACAATCCTTCAGAAAGTGGAGAAGAGAACCAACTGAAAGTAACAGGATAGATCATAAGGAATGCCAAGCCAAATGCAAAGCGGAGATAAGGAGGGCAAAAAAGGACTTTGAGAAGAAATTAGCGTTGGAAGCAAAAATACATAGTAAAAACTTTTTTAGATACATTAAAAGCAGGAAACCGGCCAAAGAGTCGGTTGGGCCGCTGGACGAAAATGGTGTTAAAGGGGCGATCAAGGAGGACAAAGCCGTAGCGGAGAAATTAAATGAATTCTTTGCTTCGGTCTTCACCGAGGAGGATTTGGGGGGGACACCGGTGCCGGAAAGAATATTTGAAGCGGGGGAGTCGGAGAAACTAAACAAATTCTCTGTAACCTTGGAGGATGTAATGGGTCAGTTCAGCAAGCTGAAGAGTAGTAAATCACCGGGACCTGATGGTATTCATCCCAGAGTATTAATAGAACTAAAAAATGAACTTGCGGAGCTACTGTTAGAAATATGCAATCTGTCCCTAAAATCGAGTGTAATACCGGAAGACTGGAGGGTAGCCAATGTTACTCCGATTTTTAAGAAAGGTTCCAGAGGCGATCCGGGAAATTATAGACCGGTGAGTCTGACGTCGGTGCCGGGCAAGATGGTGGAGGCTATTATTAAGAATAAAATTGCAGAGCATATACAAAAACATGGACTGATGAGACAAAGTCAGCACGGATTTAGTGAAGGGAAGTCTTGCCTCACCAATCTAATGCATTTTTTTGAGGGGGTAAGCAAACATGTGGACAATGGGGAGCCGGTTGATATTGTATATCTGGATTTTCAGAAGGCGTTTGACAAAGTGCCGCACGAAAGACTCCTGAAGAAATTGCAGAGTCATGGAATCGGAGGTAGGGTATTATTATGGATTAAGAACTGGTTGAAAGATAGGAAGCAGAGAGTAGGATTGCGTGGCCATTATTCTCAGTGGAGGAGGGTAGTTAGTGGGGTCCCGCAGGGGTCTGTGCTGGGTCCGTTGCTTTTTAATGTATTTATAAATGACCTAGAGATGGGAATAACTAGTGAGGTAATTAAATTCGCCGATGACACAAAATTATTCAGGGTCGTCAAGTCGCAGGAGGAATGTGAACGATTACAGGAGGACCTTGCGAGACTGGGAGAATGGGCGTGCAAGTGGCAGATGAAGTTCAATGTTGACAAGTGCAAAGTGATGCATGTGGGTAAGAGGAACCCGAATTATAGCTACGTCTTGCAAGGTTCCGCGTTAGGAGTTACGGATCAAGAAAGGGATCTGGGTGTCGTCGTCGATGATACGCTGAAACCTTCTGCTCAGTGTGCTGCTGCGGCTAGGAAAGCGAATAGAATGTTGGGTGTTATTAAGAAGGGTATGGAGTCCAGGTGTGCGGATGTTATAATGCCGTTGTATCGCTCCATGGTGCGACCGCACCTGGAGTATTGTGTTCAGTACTGGTCTCCGTATCTCAAAAAAGATATAGTAGAATTGGAAAAGGTACAGCGAAGGGCGACGAAAATGATAGTGGGGATGGGACGACTTTCCTATGAAGAGAGGCTGAGAAGGCTAGGGCTTTTCAGCTTGGAGAAGAGACGGCTGAGGGGAGATATGATAGAAGTGTATAAAATAATGAGTGGAATGGATCGGGTGGATGTGAAGCGACTGTTCACGCTATCCAAAAATACTAGGACTAGAGGGCATGAGTTGAAGCTACAGTGTGGTAAATTTAAAACGAATCGGAGAAAATTTTTCTTCACCCAACGTGTAATTAGACTCTGGAATTCATTGCCGGAGAACGTGGTACGGGCGGTTAGCTTGACGGAGTTTAAAAAGGGGTTAGATAGATTCCTAAAGGACAAGTCCATAGACCGCTATTAAATGGACTGGAAAAATTCCTCATTTTTAGGTATAACTTGTCTGGAATGTTTTTACGTTTGGGGAGCGTGCCAGGTGCCCTTGACCTGGATTGGCCACTGTCGGTGACAGGATGCTGGGCTAGATGGACCTTTGGTCTTTCCCAGTATGGCACTACTTATGTACTTATGTACTTATGTACAAGCCAGAGAAGGGGTTACAGAGTGCTAAGGAAGTGGAGTCTTTTATGAGTGCTTATCAGTTAAAACTTAAAATAAGCTCTAGCTATATATGATACCCTTTCACTATTATTCATTAATGTTCTGTGTTTATGTATTCTCTAATCCATTACATTATTATTGGCTGCTCCACCATTTTGATTGACATTATTCATGCCAGATTTTAATTAAAATATTTTACAGTGTACTTTGTAACTCAGTAATACAACTTAACTAGTGTTTCTTGCAAAATGTAAATCTCTTAATTTTTATTTTCTAGCAGCTATTGAGATGATTTGCTAGTGTGGGTATTATCCCAGTGGAGATTTATATTGGAATATTTTCCTCTTTGAATGTTCATAGTTATGAAGAATTTCCAAGGCACAGTTGGTGCTCCTTAAAAACCCTATTTAACAGTTTTAAAGGTAATTCATATTCCTTTTTGCCTGTTAAATGTTTGTGTGACATAAATGGCTACAGTATATGTTGCTCAATAGAGCCCTGCATTTTTTCCCCACTGGCAGAGCAGGTTTTTTTTGTTTTTTTTAAAATTTAGGTTCATTTACTCAGCTAGTGTGTTGGGTATTGTATGTATTCCTAACTACCATCAACATATCATTGGTTGCTAATTTGTTTCCTTATATTCATTGTGTAACTAAAGTAACCGATGGTTATTAAAAAAAAAAAAAAAGACCAATATCTTGACATACAAATTAGTTGCTCTCCCCAACTGAAACCTGTAAGTTTTGTAAAGCATTGTTTTGTAAGAATACTAGGCCTTACTAACTTTGCATGATTTTTGCAATAAATGTATGACAAAGCTTCCTTTCTGACATCATTCTGATTGTGTCAACACATTCATGTGTACCTTTTCCAAGTTTATTTTAAAACCTTGAAATACATCTGGGCCAGAGCACTACAGAGACTTTTTACATGACCCATGAACATCTGAGTCTGTAAACTTTGGTTTAGCTATATTTGTTAAATTATGTGGTTTTCTTTTGATCCTGAAGTGTTGACCCCCCCATTATTCCTTTATTTTCGTGTTCATGTAGTCTTTTTGAAAACCTTTTCTTGATATTAACAAATCACAGACCATCTTTAGTATTTTTTTTCTAAATCTATTTTTCTTTAACTTATTTGCCCTGAGTGTTTCTTAATCTTCATTTCTGGTGAGTTAAATTTTCTTTGTTAGTTACTTTGCTTTTGAAGTTGAAAAAAATGTGTTTGCACCTGAAATGTCATTAACAGACTCCCTTGTTCTGAGAAGGAAAACTTATTAATACCCTTCTCCCATAAAAAAAAGTTAGATTTGCTGTTAATGAAGCATGTTAAAGGGAACTTTGATATTTGGAAACTCAATATCATACAAAAAAAAAAAAATATATATATATATATATATTTTGTGTGATGCTCATTAATATGCTTATAGAAGAATTAGACTGTCAGTGCAGGAATTCAGTGCCATGTAGGTCACCGTAGTGATATCACTACAGGAGCCACATGTTTGCAATATTTGTAGCTAGTCACCCACTGTTGCATACAACATAGTAGGACTTACATAGTCTCATGTGCTAAGCAGGCATTTGTTTGTTCTTCAGGTGTGCATACTTTTATTTCACACATTGAAACAATGTATTTTTTTTTTTACCCTTTTCTCACATCTTTGTGGAAAAAGGTTTGGAAATGCATATCCTGCAGCCATTCACTTTGAGTGACTTGGATGCTGTGAAGTCAAATAACAGTGATAAGAGAATTAGAAACTGAACACGGTAAGAATTCACTTATAAAAGATTAGACTGAATATTGATAAGCTAGTAACAAAGCTACAATAATATAAAAAGATCAAGTTAAGACAGCTAGAAATGAAGAGGGATGAAAATGTTTTCTGCTCAGCATTTATAACCTGTTGCTAGATTAGCTAAGCAGCTGTGTGTGGTGCTTAAGCTCTTTCATTGCATCTCAGACCCAGGAATATTATTCCGAAGTACAGCTGATTAATAGCTGAGCTGTTGGCCAATCTAATGTTATGGCCAAGGTTAGTTTCTGGGGAAATGGCCTGGGACTCAAGCAAACACACACCTGCTGTAGACCCTCCCTTCCAAGCAGCCTGCAGGAAAGAGAGGGGGGAAAGTGTAGTCTGGAATAGAGAATAGTCAGTCAGTACTCCCTAATTCAACTCCTGTTCCGCCTGTGACCTGCCCACCTGCCCCTGTTGCCAGTTCCACTTCCTTTTCTTATACAGATTAAACTCTGCTTATAGACCTTGCTGTGGGTGCCTGTGAAACTGGGATTACTTTAATCAGTGGGAATTGGATCAAGTGTTTGTATTGTTAAATAATTTCTGGTTTTAAAAGGGGGAAAAAATGAAATCAGGTGTATTGTTTCCACTAATATTGGACAATAAGTATGTTTCCAATGAAATTAATTGACTATACACCGTTTTGGGTTTGAGGAGGCCAACCAGATGATCAATGTGGAATAATGATTCAGATAAATAATAACTGGGGATAATCAGCTTAATACCACGCTTTCTTGGTTTACTGTTGTTTAGTTGATCTCCTTGTCTTGTTTCACTCTCCCTGTTTATTTTGTGGTCTAAGAAAGAGGAAGATTGTATATAATTCATTTATCTAGTTGAGATTGTTTTCTTCTAATATTGTATTAAAGCGAATGCTACATACCTGTAGAAGGTATTCTCCGAGGACAGCAGGCTGATTGTTCTCACTGATGGGTGACGTCCACGGCAGCCCCTCCAATCGGAAACTTCACTAGCAAAGTCCTTTGCTAGCCCTCGCGCGCCCGCGCGCACCGCGCATGCGCGGCCGTCTTCCCGCCCGAAACCGGCTCGAGCCGGCCAGTCCAGTATGTAGCAAGACAATACACTTCAAGGGAAGACACAACTCCAAAGGGGAGGCGGGCGGGTTTGTGAGAACAATCAGCCTGCTGTCCTCGGAGAATACCTTCTACAGGTATGTAGCATTCGCTTTCTCCGAGGACAAGCAGGCTGCTTGTTCTCACTGATGGGGTATCCCTAGCCCCCAGGCTCACTCAAAACAACAACATTGGTCAATTGGGCCTCGCAACGGCGAGGACATAACTGAGATTGACCTAAAAAATTTACCAACTAACTGAGAGTGTAGCCTGGAACAGAACAAACAGGGCCCTCGGGGGGTGGAGTTGGATCCTAAAGCCCAAACAGGTTCTGAAGAACTGACTGCCCGAACCGACTGTCACGTCGGGTATCCTGCTGCAGGCAGTAATGAGATGTGAATGTGTGGACAGATGACCACGTCGCAGCTTTGCAAATTTCCTCCATGGTGGCTGACTTCAAGTGGGCTACCGACGCTGCCATGGCTCTAACATTATGAGCCGTGACATGACCCTCAAGAGCCAGCCCAGCCTGGGCGTAAGTGAAGGAAATGCAATCTGCTAGCCAATTGGATATGGTGCGTTTCCCTACAGCCACTCCCCTCTTGTTGGGATCAAAAGAAACAAACAATTGGGCGGACTGTCTGTGGGGCTGTGTCCGCTCCAGATAGAAGGCCAATGCTCTCTTGCAGTCCAATGTGTGCAGCTGACGTTCAGCAGGGCAGGAATGAGGACGGGGAAAGAATGTTGGCAAGACAATTGACTGGTTCAGATGGAACTCCGACACAACCTTTGGCAGAAACTTAGGGTGAGTGCGGAGGACTACTCTGTTGTGATGAAATTTGGTGTAAGGGGCCTGGGCTACCAGGGCCTGAAGCTCACTGACTCTACGAGCCGAGGTAACTGCCACCAAGAAAATGACCTTCCAGGTCAAGTACTTCGGATGGCAGGAATTCAGTGGCTCGAAAGGAGGTTTCATCAGCTGGGTGAGAACGACATTGAGATCCCATGACACTGTAGGAGGCTTGACAGGGGGCTTTGACAAAAGCAAACCTCTCATGAAGCGAACAACTAAAGGCTGTCCTGAGATCGGCTTACCTTCCACTTGGTAATGGTATGCACTGATTGCACTAAGGTGAACCCTTACGGAGTTGGTCTTCAGACCAGACTCAGACAAGTGGAGAAGGTATTCAAGCAGGGTCTGTGTAGGACAAGAGCGAGGATCTAGGGCCTTGCTGTCACACCAGACGGCAAACCTCCTCCAATGAAAGAAGTAACTTCTCTTAGTGGAGTCTTTCCTGGAAGCAAGCAAGATGCGGGAGACACCCTCTGGCAGACCCAAAGAGGCAAAGTCTACGCCCTCAACATCCAGGCCGTGAGAGCCAGGGACTGGAGGTTGGGATGCAGCAGAGCCCCTTCGTCCTGCGTGATGAGGGTCGGAAAACACTCCAATCTCCACGGTTCTTCGGAGGATAACTCCAGAAGAAGAGGGAACCAGATCTGACGCGGCCAAAAGGGAGCAATCAGAATCATGGTGCCTCGGTCTTGCTTGAGTTTCAACAAAGTCTTCCCCACCAGAGGAATGGGAGGATAAGCATACAGCAGACCTTCCCCCCAATCCAGGAGGAAGGCATCCGACGCCAGTCTGCCGTGGGCCTGAAGCCTGGAACAGAACTGAGGGACCTTGTGGTTCACTTGAGATGCGAAGAGATCCACCAGGGGGGTGCCCCACGCCTGGAAGATCTGTCGCACCACACGGGAATTGAGCGACCACTCGTGAGGTTGCATAATCCTGCTCAACCTGTCGGCCAGACTGTTGTTTACGCCTGCCAGATATGTGGCTTGGAGCACCATGCCTTGACGGCGAGCCCAGAGCCACATGCTGACGGCTTCCTGACACAGGGGGCGAGATCCGGTGCCCCCCTGCTTGTTGACATAGTACATGGCAACCTGATTGTCTGTCTGAATTTGGATAATTTGGTGGGACAGCCGATCTCTGAAAGCCTTCAGAGCGTTCCAGATCGCTCGCAACTCCAGAAGATTGATCTGTAGATCGCTTTCTTGGAGGGACCACCTTCCTTGGGTGTGAAGCCCATCGACATGAGCTCCCCATCCCAGGAGAGACGCATCCGTGGTCAGCACTTTTTGAGGCTGAGGAATTTGGAAGGGACGTCCCAGAGTCAAATTGGAGCAAATCGTCCACCAATACAGGGATTCGAGAAAACTCGTGGACAGGTGGATCACGTCCTCTAGACCCCCGGCGGCCTGATACCACTGGGAGGCTAGGGTCCATTGAGCAGATCTCATGTGAAGGCGGGCCATGGGAGTCACATGAACTGTGGAAGCCAAGTGGCCCAGCAATCTCAACATCTGCCGAGCTGTGATCTGCTGGGACGCTCGCACCCGCGAGACGAGGGACAACAAGTTGTTGGCCCTCGCCTCTGGGAGATAGGCGCGAGCCGTCCGAGAATCCAGCAGGGCTCCGATGAATTCGAGTTTCTGCACTGGGAGAAGATGGGACTTTGGGTAATTTATCACAAACCCCAGTAGCTCCAGGAGGCGAATAGTCATCTGCATGGACTGCAGGGCTCCTGCCTCGGATGTGTTCTTCACCAGCCAATCGTCGAGATATGGGAACACGTGCACCCCCAGCCTGCGAAGCGCCGCTGCTACCACAGCTAGGCACTTTGTGAACACCCTGGGCGCAGAGGCGAGCCCAAAGGGTAGCACACAGTACTGGAAGTGGCGTGCGCCCAGCTGAAATCGCAGATACTGTCTGTGAGCTGGCAGTATCGGGATGTGTGTGTAGGCATCCTTCAAGTCCAGAGAGCATAGCCAATCGTTTTGCTGAATCATGGGGAGAAGGGTGCCCAGGGAAAGCATCCTGAACTTTTCTTTTACGAGATATTTGTTCAGGGCCCTTAGGTCTAGGATGGGACGCATCCCCCCTGTTTTCTTTTCCACAAGGAAGTACCTGGAATAGAACCCCAGCCCTTCTTGCCCGGATGGCACGGGCTCGACCGCATTGGCGCTGAGAAGGGCGGAGAGTTCCTCTGCAAGTACCTGCTTGTGCTGGAAGCTGTAGGACTGAGCTCCCGGTGGACAATTTGGAGGTTGAGAGGCCAAATTGAGGGTGTATCCTTGCCGGACTATTTGGAGAACCCACTGATCGGAGGTTATAAGAGGCCACCTTTGGTGAAAAGCTTTCAACCTCCCTCCGACAGGCAGGTGCCCGGCACTGACACTTGGATGTCGGCTATGCTCTGCTGGAGCCAGTCAAAAGCTCGCCCCTTGCTTTTGCTGGGGAGCCGCGGGGCCTTGCTGATTCGCACGCTGCTGACGAGAGCGCGCGCGCTGGGGCTTAGCCTGGGCCGCAGGCTGTCGGGAAGGAGGATTGTACCTACGCTTGCCAGAAGTATAGGGAACAGTCTTCCTTCCCCCGAAAAATCGTCTACCTGTAGAGGTAGAAGCTGAAGGCTGCCGGCGGGCGAACTTGTCGAATGCGGTGTCCCGCTGGTGGAGAGACTCTACCACCTGCTCGACTTTTTCGCCAAAAATGTTATCCGCACGGCAAGGCAAGTCCGTAATCCGCTGCTGGATTCTATTCTCCAGGTCGGCGGCACGCAGCCATGAGAGCCTGCGCATCACCACACCTTGAGCAGCGGCCCTGGACGCAACATCAAAAGTGTCATAAACTCCTCTGGCCAGGAATTTTCTGCACGCCTTCAGCTGCCTGACCACCTCCTGAAAAGGCTTGGCTTGCTCAGGGGGAAGAGCATCAACCAAGCCCGCCAACTGCCGCACATTATTCCGCATGTGTATGCTCGTGTAGAGCTGGTAAGACTGGATCTTGGACACGAGCATAGAGGAATGGTAGGCCTTCCTCCCAAAGGAGTCTAAGGTTCTAGCGTCCTTGCCCGGGGGCGCCGAAGCATGTTCCCTAGAACTCTTAGCCTTCTTTAGGGCCAAATCCACAACTCCAGAGTCATGAGGCAACTGAGTGCGCATCAGCTCTGGGTCCCCATGGATCCGGTACTGGGACTCGATCTTCTTGGGAATGTGGGGATTAGTTAATGGCTTGGTCCAGTTCGCAAGCAATGTCTTCTTCAGGACATGGTGCAAGGGAACAGTGGACGCTTCCTTAGGTGGAGAAGGATAGTCCAGGAGCTCAAACATTTCAGCCCTGGGCTCGTCCTCCACAACCACCGGGAAGGGGATGGCCGTAGACATCTCCCGGACAAAGGAGGCAAAAGACAGACTCTCGGGAGGAGAAAGCTGTCTCTCAGGAGAGGGAGTGGGATCAGACGGAAGACCCCCAGACTCCTCGTCAGAGAAATATCTGGGATCTTCCTCTTCCTCCCACGAGGCCTCACCCTCGGTGTCAGACACAAGTTCACGGACCTGTGTCTGCAACCTCGCCCTGCTCGACTCCGTGGAACCCCGTCCACGATGGGGGCGTCGAGAGGTAGACTCCCTCGCCCGCATCGGCGAAGCTCCCTCCGCCGACGTAGTCGGGGAGCCTTCCTGGGAGGTGGCCGCGGTCGGTACCGCACGCGGTACCGACGTCGGGGACCTCAACCTGGGCGATGGGCCAGCCGGCGCCACGCTCGACGGTACCTGTGGCGCAAGCACCGCCGGTACCGGAGGGGTAGGGCGCAACAGCTCTCCCAGAATCTCTGGGAGAACGGCCCGGAGGCTCTCGTTTAGAGCGGCTGCAGAGAAAGGCTGAGAGGTCGATGCAGGCGTCGACGTCAGTACCTGTTCCGGGCGTGGAGGCTGTTCCGGGCTGTCCAGAGCGGAGCGCATCGACACCTCCTGAACAGAGGGTGAGCGGTCCTCTCGGTGCCGATGCCTGCTGGGTGCCGAATCCCTCGGCGACCCAGAGCTCTCGGTGCGGACATGGGGAGGAGACCGGTGTCGATGCTTCTTCGATTTCTTCCGAAGCATGTCACCGGAGCTCCCCGGCACCGACGAGGAGGACGTCGAATCCATCCGTCGCTTCCTCGGGGCCGAGACTGAAGAAGGTCGATCTCGGGGGGGGCTGTACCGCAGGAGCCCTCAGGGTAGGCGGAGACCCACCCGAGGGCTCACCGCCACCAGCAGGGGAATGGACAGCCCTCACCTGCACTCCACCCGATGCACCACCGTCCGACGACATCAGCAGACGAGGTCCTGGTACCACCGACGTCGATGCAGCTATCCGATGTCTCGGCGCCGATGCAGAGGCCCGATGCCTCGATGCACTCGATGCAGGGGCGGCCGAGGAAGATGGTCTGGACGCTGACGACGTCGATGCACTCGAAGATCCCGGTGCCGATGCCGACGAAGAGCCCGAGAACAACACGTTCCACTGGGCTAGTCTCGCTACCTGAGTCCGCCTTTGAAGCAGGGAACACAGACTGCAGTTCTGAGGGCGGTGCTCGGCCCCCAGACACTGAAGACACGACGAGTGTCGATCAGTGAGCGAGATAACCCGGGCGCACTGGGTGCACTTCTTGAAGCCGCTGGAAGGCTTCGATGTCATGGGCGGAAAAATCACGCCGGCGAAATCAAAAGCCGAAATGGCGAAATTTGGCACCAAATTTAGAGGGAGAAAAAATCTCGACCGAGGCCGAAAAGAGGCCTACCCCGACGACGAAAGAAAACTTACCGGGGCAAAAAAGCTGGAAGTACGGGGAGGATTTACACGAAACCCGGCGGGGGGTTTCCGGAGCACTTCCCGACTAGGACAAAGCTTTCCCGAAGGAAAAAAACACGTTCAAAACAAATTGGACGCGCGAGGTCGACTTTCCGGGGCTCGACACGGCGAAAACACGACCGTACCGAGTGCGGACAAAAGAAGACTGGCCGGCTCGAGCCGGTTTCGGGCGGGAAGACGGCCGCGCATGCGCGGTGCGCGCGGGCGCGCGAGGGCTAGCAAAGGACTTTGCTAGTGAAGTTTCCGATTGGAGGGGCTGCCGTGGACGTCACCCATCAGTGAGAACAAGCAGCCTGCTTGTCCTCGGAGAATATACAGTCATCTCTGTATTACTGTTTGCAAGTGACCCTTGTAAAATGAAAAATTATAAATAAATGATAAAAAAAAACCAAAAAAACAGAGAATAGTACAGTTTTTGGAATCCAATGGGTTACAGGACCTGAAGCAACATGGTTTCACTAGAGGCAGGTCTTGATAGACCAGTCTGATTAATTTCTTTGGGTGACCAGATAATTGAATCAATGGAGAGCCCTAGATGTTGTGTATTTACTTTTTAGCAAAGGCTTTGACATGGTTCTGCATAGACGGTTAATAAACTGAGTGCTCTCGGTATGGGCCCTTAAGTGACTGACTGGCTTAAGAGCTGGTTGAGTTGAAGGCGACAGAGGGTAGTGGTAATTGGAACTCTTTCTGAGGAAAAAGGATGTTATCAGAGGTGTGCCAGTAGAAATCCACTGAAGTGGAGAACTTTGAGATCCCATGAGATGCTGTATCAGTAGAAAAAGTGGGAAAACGACTGTGGACTCCAGAGATAAGTGGCATAGCGGTTAGGGTGGTGGACTTTGGTCCTGGGGAACTGAGGAACTGAGTTCGATTCCCACTTCAGGCACAGGCAGCTCCTTGTGACTCTGGGCAAGTCAGTTAACCCTCCATTGCCCCATGTAAGCCGCATTGAGCCTGCCATGACTGGGAAAGCGCGGGGTACAAATGTAACCAAAAAAAAAAAAAAAAAGATAAGATGGACAGCCTGAATGCTTTCAAGAAAATTTATTGATGATAAGACTTGACACGGCACTGTGTTTCAGCCTATGTAGGTATCTTATAGCAAAAAAACATTAAGTAGAGGTCTATAAAAATACACCATAAGTTAAGAATACATGCTATCTTCAGTATCAGGAAGCAGTCGAATATTAAAAACAAGTCATATATTTGAAAAATAAATAACATACACATATATTCGTAGATAAACATGAAAAGATATACACCCACATGCCTACACTGGAGAGATTACATCAACAGGTTGGTTCATACATGTTTTTAATTATGTTTTTATTTTTTATTTCCTTGTCCATCTTTCACATACAGACTTTTTGTTAACATTATTTATATTTTTATTGGTTGTAACTTTTATCATTTTTATCATTTGCATTATTACTGTTTATATTCATTTACTCATTGTACTTTCATTTGTTTATACGTTTTTTTGTTACTTTTTAGACTCCTGAGGCATTTTCTTAAAAGCATTCAGGCTGTCCGTCTTATCTTTGGAGTCCACAGTCATTTTCCCACCTTTTCTACTACCAGAGATTTGGTTCTTGGGCTGGTTCTTTTTAACATTTTTGTAAGCGATATTACTTAAGGGCTGTCTGGTAAGGTTTGCCTCCCTGTGGATGATACCAAAAGCTGCAATAGGGTAGACACCTCTGATGGTGGATAGCATGAGGATGGACTTAGTTTAGGGGTCAAAGAATTTTTGTGCGTGAAAAAGGAGTGGGACTAGGATGTGATCATATGTGATGAACTCAAGGTGGCCGAACGGGTAGAAAAGGTGACGATAAAAGCTAGAAGGATGCTTGGGTGCATAGAAAGAGGAATGGCCTGTAGGAAAAAGGAGGTGATGATGCCCTTTTATAAGGCTCTGGTGAAACTTCATTTAGAATATTGTGTACAAGTCTGGAGACCATACCTTCAAAAAGATATAGGATGGAGTTGGTCCAGCTACTAAAATGATCAGTGGTCTTTGTCATAAAATGTATGGGGACAGACTTAAAGAAATCAATATATATTCTTTGGAAGGAAGGCGGGAGAGGAGAGATATGATAGTCATTTAAATACCTATGTGGCATAAATGCACAGGAGGTGAGGCTCTTTCAATTAAAAGGAAGCTTTGGAGTGAGAAGCCATAGGATGAAGGTGATAGGGGATAGACTCAGATGTAACCTGAGGAAATACTTCACGGAAAGGTGGTGAATTTGTGGAATGGCCTCCTTATTGAAATGGTGAAGACAAAAACTGTATCTGAATTCAAGAGAGCTTGAAACGAGTACATAGGATCTCTGTGAGTGATAGGGAGAGTAGATAGGCGCATGAATGGGCAAACTGGAGAGGCCATACGGTCTTTATCTGCTTACATTTTTCTATGATTCTATTAGCAACTTACAATCTGTATTTAAGTTTGTCGTATAAGATATCTCCTAAAGGGTAACTTTGTAAGCATACCACCATATTCCTGGAGAAGTGTCCTCCACTTTATTATGTGGAAAATAGTGTTTGGAAACTTGTTATGAAAGAACAAAATTTATTAACCTGCAGGAAACCAGTATTCAGCTTCCAACCTGAGCCCATAGCATAGAAATAATAATTGGCTCAATATTGACGAGTAACTGATGGTATCAGTGTGGCATATATAAGGAAGTAATCTAATCTTGAAGAGGAATGATGGAGTGTGGAATAAAAAGTAAAATCTTTGTTAGGAAGCAGCAATCTCCAGGGACCCACCATCCTTGGCTTTAAAGATCCTAAAACACAACAAGATTGCTGATCCAGTGCTGCTGGATCAAAGGGCAAATTAAAATGACCTCCAAGAACTAGAAATCCATAAGCTGTTTAATTGTCACCATTTTGGAGTTGCCCCAAGATGGAGTAAGAGTAGAGGAGGGACCACCATAAACCATCTCCGGTTCTGGGTATTAGTAGGGGGGTTCCAGGGAGTGGGGGAGGGTGGCTCTTTGTCTAGGGGTGAGGTGAGTCTAGAGGATCAGAGTTGAGGTTCTAAAGGGAGCAGGGGTTGGGGGATTGTCTGCTTGGGAGGATTGCCTCAAGCAAGGGGGTGGTATAACATTTCCAGCATGGGGGTGGGTGGGGAGATGTGATTGGGGGGGGGGGGATAGCTAGTAAGGTGCTGTAAAAGGGCAACTCTTTTTACACCTTACTGGCTGTCCTGTGTGCTTCCAACCCTGGGAATACACTTGTGTATTTGCAGAATTGAAGTCCTATGTACGTATGAGCTACAACTTAAACCTTAAACATTTTACAACCTATGTATGTAAGCGTGGCCACCACACCCATATCTAAATACCCCTGCTTTCTATTCTATCCTGCCTGTCCTAGATGTTTGTCCCTTCCAACACCTGCATGTTTATTCTTTCATGTATTTTAGAAGAGGCTGCACTTTGGCAGATCCTTTTCTGAAATACTACCAGAATAGTGCATGCACGCACTTACACACATCAATTCTGGTTTCTAAATCCTACCTAAAATGTGCCTGGTGAAAACTTCTATTTCTTTTTTCAGCATCTTATATAACAGTAACAGAGTAATCAAACATGAACATAAATTAAATCAATGAGATAAACTTGGAGATGACACATTGAATCCTAGAAATAGGAGTTACATTAATACACTGTCAGAAATATGCACATTGAACTGCACAGTAGAACTGTATGATAAATGTCAGCAGAGTACAAATAATAAACAGCATGGAAAGAACATTCATATGATGTAGCTATGATACAATGTCAGCACAATATAAATGACACACCTTAATAGGCATGCATTAGAACAATTGGCTAACGGATATGATGATCATAATGTCTGTAAGATACAATGGAACATCTTAATAGACGACCGAGGGGTCAAATGCCTTTGAGCTATATAGACAGACAAGTTCAGTAGGACAAAAGTATTAGGATAAATTGATGGGTGGCTAAATTGAAGGCAAATTATAAGTGCAGTTGAATAAGGTATGAGGAACTGGTCTTAGTGGCAGGGTGTGTGGCAAGCTAGTCTAGATGCAGAGTGAGTGAATAGTCAGTCACCACATATATTAAGGACTTGGGAGAAGAGCCAAGCTTTCACCTTCCTGAAGTAGAAGTTCTCTTGGGTTAGGTGTAGCCCTTCCGAGGAGTGAGTTTCCAAAGTGTTGGGGGCTACTCCTGAGAAGGCTTACTGTTGTTATCACATTGTGCGGTTTCTTTTGACAAGGGTATAAATAGTGGTGCTCCTTAAGAGCCATACTGGGTCAGACCAATGCTCCAGTCTAACCTTGTATCCTTCTTCCAACAGCCTCCAATCCATAAACCCAAATAATAGCAAAATTCCATGTTACCAATCCCAAGGCAAGCATTGGCTTCCCTCATGTCGGTCTTAATAGCAGACTATGAACTTTTCCTCCAGAAACTTGTCCAAACCATATCCTTCGGCAGCAAGATCCAGAGCTTAACTATTTGAGTGAAAAAATATTTCCTCCTATTTGTTTTAAAAGTATTTTCGTGTAATTTCCTTGAGTGTCTCCTGGTCTTTGCACTTTTTAAAGAGTAAAAAATCAATTCACTTTTATCCGTACTTCATCACTGAGGATTTTATAAACTTCAATCGTATTCTCCCTCAGCTGCCTGTTTTCCAAAGTGAAGAGCCCTAACCTCTTTAGCCTTTCCTCATATGAGAGAGGAGTTCCATCCCCTTTATCATTTTGGTCGCTCTTTTTTTTTAACCTTTTTTAAATTCTGCTATATGTTTTTTGAGATATGGTGACCAGAATTGAACTAAAGTATCGTAGAGGTAATTCCATCCAAACCAGCAAAAGTGGTATAGCACTTATAATGGTCGACTCAACAAAGCTATTCGATCACGGGCTCTCCTTAAAAAAAAAACTCCCAACAAAATTCAAAAATAGAGCAATATAATTGTTTCTTATTTTGTTTTACCTTTTTTGTATTTTGTTTTTGAAAATTACAATGTTCTCCTGAAATGTCAATCATAAATTATGTCCACATGCATCGAAACTAGCTGGTAAGGTCGACCAACTCATCTATTTTAGTGTAGACTACTCATAAGGAATTCCTTCTTCAACATATATTTTGTGATATGACCAAAATTGAACACAATACTCAAGATGAGGTTGTACCATGGAAGCGATACAAAGGCATTATAATATTCTTGGTCTTGTTTTGCCTCCCTTTCCAAATAATTTCTAGCATCGTGATTGCTTTTTTGGCCAAAGGTTTCAGCATATTGTCTATAATAATACCTATATCTTTTTCTTGATTGTTGACTGCCAGCTTGGGGGGGGGGGGGTGGAGGGTTGTAGGCTTTCTCCTCCCCTCCCCTCCCCTCCTTAAACTAGATCTCCATGGTAGAGCCTGTTTGGGAAATAAAACAATTGGCTTTCTTATTTCTTTAGCCCTATGGCTGGGAGGGGGTTTGTTACACAAAAAGAGAATCACCACTGTTTGGTGTAGGGCATACAGAGATCATGGAGACCCTTCACCTGGCGGAGGAAGCAGAAATGTGCCTGAGAAGTGAATTAAGGTTCAGGACTAGCAGAGGGGGAGGGGTGGGGAACTTGGTAATCTGTGATCATATCATGCATGGAGGGTGGAAGTGTGTGGCATATGAGAAGCAGAAGCTTAGCAGTGCTGTCAGCTCCTTCTGCCTGGCTTGTGGTGAATGTGATTTGGTCTTGCGGTCCCTTTTGATGCCCCTGGGAAGGGAGCAGATCCTGACCTGCTTGACCTCATTCGTGTAATGATGGCAGGCTCTCCTGTCTTTGGCAGGAACAGTGACCACTTTGGCAAGGTCCTGCCAAAATGCAGGAGCTATAGGATCCAGCCTTGCTGGCACTGGGAAGGGGCCTCAAGAGACTCCTCACCACATGTCAGATGTCCACATTGGGGGTTCACCATAAGTGGCCTCCGGATGCCTCTCAGCGGACTTGATGCTCATGGCAAAAACCACCCAGGTAGGAGGTAGATGGACTGTGCACTAGTTCTACCCATGCTTCTCTGTGAAGTAAAGCACATTAAGTTGCATGTGATGATGTTCATCAGACAAGGTGGTTAAGTGACTTTGAGACACCTAATCAAAGGTCTATAAAAGTCATAATACATGTGAGTTCATGGAAGAAAGCCACTTTGTAGCAAAGCATTGCAACAGCTGAGTGATGAACCACTGCGTTGAAGGTAGTATTTGGTACATCCGTTTAACAACTTTTAATGTCCACAGCATAGGCAGCAGGCGGTACATGGCTACACAAACAGTCCGTAGTTAACTCTCAGTCCATGGAATGCAGTCCTTAACATGCTGGTCAATAAACAATGCAGTAACAAAGGTTGAGTGTGGCACATAACACACTTCTTTAAGTGGGTTAAAACGTCCATGCCACAGGAACTGTAGACACTCATGCTTATAAATCTCTGATGATATTTCTGATGATACTTGCAGTAAGATAAAGGAAATCATTAGAGCCAAAAAACAATCCTTCAGAAAGTGGAGAAGAGAACCAACTGAAAGTAACAGGATAGATCATAAGGAATGCCAAGCCAAATGCAAAGCGGAGATAAGGAGGGCAAAAAAAGACTTTGAGAAGAAATTAGCGTTGGAAGCAAAAATACATAGTAAAAAGTTTTTTAGATACATTAAAAGCAGGAAACCGGCCAAAGAGTCGGTTGGGCCGCTGGACGAAAATGGTGTTAAAGGGGCGATCAAGGAGGACAAAGCCGTAGCGGAGAAATTAAATGAATTCTTTGCTTCGGTCTTCACCGAGGAGGATTTGGGGGGGACACCGGTGCCGGAAAGAATATTTGAAGCGGGGGAGTCGGAGAAACTAAACAAATTCTCTGTAACCTTGGAGGATGTAATGGGTCAGTTCAGCAAGCTGAAGAGTAGTAAATCACCGGGACCTGATGGTATTCATCCCAGAGTATTAATAGAACTAAAAAATGAACTTGCGGAGCTACTGTTAGAAATATGCAATCTGTCCCTAAAATCGAGTGTAGTACCGGAAGACTGGAGGGTAGCCAATGTTACTCCGATTTTTAAGAAGGGTTCCAGAGGAGATCCGGGAAATTATAGACCGGTGAGTCTGACGTCGGTGCCGGGCAAGATGGTGGAGGCTATTATTAAGAATAAAATTGCAGAGCATATACAAAAACATGGACTGATGAGACAAAGTCAGCACGGATTTAGTGAAGGGAAGTCTTGCCTCACCAATCTAATGCATTTTTTTGAGGGGGTAAGCAAACATGTGGACAATGGGGAGCCGGTTGATATTGTATATCTGGATTTTCAGAAGGCGTTTGACAAAGTGCCGCACGAAAGACTCCTGAAGAAATTGCAGAGTCATGGAATCGGAGGTAGGGTATTATTATGGATTAAGAACTGGTTGAAAGATAGGAAGCAGAGAGTAGGATTGCGTGGCCAGTATTCTCAGTGGAGGAGGGTAGTTAGTGGGGTGCCGCAGGGGTCTGTGCTGGGTCCGTTGCTTTTTAATGTATTTATAAATGACCTAGAGATGGGAATAACTAGTGAGGTAATTAAATTCGCCGATGACACAAAATTATTCAGGGTCGTCAAGTCGCAGGAGGAATGTGAACGATTACAGGAGGACCTTGCGAGACTGGGAGAATGGGCGTGCAAGTGGCAGATGAAGTTCAATGTTGACAAGTGCAAAGTGATGCATGTGGGTAAGAGAAACCCGAATTATAGCTACGTCTTGCAAGGTTCCGCGTTAGGAGTTACGGATCAAGAAAGGGATCTGGGTGTCGTCGTCGATGATACGCTGAAACCTTCTGCTCAGTGTGCTGCTGCGGCTAGGAAAGCGAATAGAATGTTGGGTGTTATTAGGAAGGGTATGGAGTCCAGGTGTGCGGATGTTATAATGCCGTTGTATCGCTCCATGGTGCGACCGCACCTGGAGTATTGTGTTCAGTACTGGTCTCCGTATCTCAAAAAAGATATAGTAGAATTGGAAAAGGTACAGCGAAGGGCGACGAAAATGATAGTGGGGATGGGACGACTTTCCTATGAAGAGAGGCTGAGAAGGCTAGGGCTTTTCAGCTTGGAGAAGAGACGGCTGAGGGGAGATATGATAGAAGTGTATAAAATAATGAGTGGAATGGATCGGGTGGATGTGAAGCGACTGTTCACGCTATCCAAAAATACTAGGACTAGAGGGCATGAGTTGAAGCTACAGTGTGGTAAATTTAAAACTAATCGGAGAAAATGTTTCTTCACCCAACGTGTAATTAGACTCTGGAATTCGTTGCCGGAGAACGTGGTACGGGCGGTTAGCTTGACGGAGTTTAAAAAGGGGTTAGATAGATTCCTAAAGGACAAGTCCATAGACCGCTATTAAATGGACTTGGAAAAATTCCGCATTTTTAGGTATAACTTGTCTGGAATGTTTTTACGTTTGGGGAGCGTGCCAGGTGCCCTTGACCTGGATTGGCCACTGTCGGTGACAGGATGCTGGGCTAGATGGACCTTTGGTCTTTCCCAGTATGGCACTACTTATGTACTTATTCATAGTTCATGAAGAAAAGTATACTACAGGAAATAAATTTACAGTAGACACAGGTGGCAAATAGTGTTCAGCATAAATCAATATAGGTGCAATACAACATTAGTAGTATAAGTTTACAAGTAAAGCTATTAACAATACTCTATAAGTGTAGGAAAAACCTATTCCACAGGGGAAAAAATATACCAAGTGACACACAATATAATATTTGGTCTACATTATAAGATACAGATAAATGTACTATGTAAAACCATAAAATGGAGAAAGCCTTCACTTACCATATCAAATAACATTTATACTAGCCAAGCATAAAACCTAAGAGAAATGCATCACTTAGAACATATAATATTGTACTTGAAATAACACAGTGTGAAATTATGTAAGTGCAGTGCACTCCATTTAAGTGCATGTCGGATAAGCACATACTCTGTTTAACTGCATGCCGTACTTGGGTCCCGTTTTTGGCGCCATCAATTTCTATGGGGACAAACTTCGGTTTAGTGCACCACTGATAAGTGCAAGATTTGCTTATATGCATGGTTTAAGACCGCTCCTCTGCAGGAAAGACTCCGCATAAGCACGCGCACGGAATATGGAAGCTGATTGGCGCGTGACAAAGGGGCGGTAAATTTGAAATCTCGTTGGTTAACTGCAACAGGCAGAATAAGCGAAAGAATGTTGTTAGAGTGTACACTGGAGTCGGAGTCATCGCACAACCGTAAGACTTTAATACTGGCTGAACAAATAGAAGTTCTTAATTAGAAAACAGTCAAGCATCTATTGCCAAAGAATATGGTGTCAATCCCAGTTAAATGTCACGTATCTTGAAGCAGAAAGGCCAGCTTCTGGAAGACTGGCAAAACAATACAAATCCACACCGGAAACGAAAATGTGCGGGAAAAGCTGCTCTTCTTTGGTGGTTTTCTCAAGTCAGGAGCAGACAAGTTTCCTGTCAGTGGTCCACTGCTTATGGAGAAAGCTAATCAGCTAGCTGAAAGTCTTGGACTAACTGAATTCAAAGCCACTGTTGGATGGTTGGAAAGATGGAAGGAGAGGAACAGCATAAAATTCAAGAAACAGCATGGTGAAAAACAAGATGCTGATGACTTTGGTGCTGAAAATTGGGTTGTTTCAGTTCTTCCTACCATCTTGAACGAGTTTGCACCTCATGACATTTTCAGTGCTGACAAAAATGGTCTCTACTGGCGAGCGAGTCCTGATGGGACACTTGCATTCAAACAAGCCGAAACTACAGGAAGTAAAACGTCGAAAGACCGACTGACGATCCTTCTTTGCTACAATATGGATGGGAGTGGGAAGTTGGAACCACTCGTCATTGAAAAGAGCAAACAGTCCCGTTGCTTCAAGAATGTTAAGTGACTTCCTGTCATATGAGGCTAATGCAAATTCATGGATGACTGGGGAAATTTGGAAGCAGTAGCAAAGAAGTTAGACACTAGAATGTGGGCACAAAAGCGTCAGGTTTTGTTGCTTTGTGATAATTGTGCTGCACATAGGGATGATGTCAGGCTGTCTAACGTCAAGGTGGTCTTCCTGCCACCAAACACTTACCTCTCTGATCCAACCTGTGGATCAGGGCATAATTTCCAATTTCAAACATTATCGGGCTCTTGTGCTACGTCGTCTGATGAGCGTTATGGATGACCAGACTGGCAAGGATAAACGTGCTGTTGAACTGGCTCGTAATCTATCACTGTTGGATTCCCTACATATGCAGAAAGAAGCCTGGAATCATGTTACACAGGCAACCATTGTGAACTGCTACAAGCGGGCAAGCTTTGTTAGGGATGTGGAGAGGGACAAAACAGATGCAGCTGTTGCAAATGCTTCAGATGAACAGGCTATTGACATCCCAGCTGGTGTTACTGAAGAGAAGTTTCATCACTACGTAGCTGTTGATTACAATCTACAAACAGCTGACGACAGCACTGATGTCCAGATATGCGCCTACACTCAGGCAACGGCTGATGATGAAACAGATGACAAAATTCAACAACCTCCTGTCACTTTTGCAAGAGCGCTGGAGAGTCTCAACACCGTGCGAGCCTGTCTGAAGGCCACTGGTTGTCAGTGTTGACAGTTTTTACCGCCTGGCAGACGTAGTCTATGGAACTCACAGACTTGTACAAGAGTGTACAGAGGACTATGACTGATTATTTCAAGTAGGCCTATGTCAGTTAATGGAGACTGTATACTGTACATATAAACAGTACTGTACATATGTTTATCAGATGTCAAGCTTCTTTTTTGGGTCACAATGGTTAAGTGCCTGTTCTGGTTAACTGCATGTATTTCTTTGGTTCCAGACCCATGCACTTAAGCGGATTGCATTGTATTGACTATAAATGCTGAGACAAGAAATGGTACTAACAAGCGCATACACGTTATGATATGAAAACATTCAAATATAATAAAAAGTAAATTAAACCCTTCCACTACTTAATGCTACCTATATATATGTGTGACTTAGTATAACACAAGAAAAAACCTTTTATTTAGGAGAAACTGTGTAACTACCATAGGTAAAGACATCTGTGTATAATGAAAAGGTCTCTGTAGCACCTAATAAAGACAAGTGTAAAAGTGTTTATATACATAACTAATGGGCCGATGATCAGAAGCAAATGTAGGTGCTAGAGGCTATTAGCGCCATACTAACACCTGTGTTTGATACTGTCCCATGATCAGAGCCCCTAAGCATTTGAAACAATGTGCTCACCGGCTCTGACTGCAACTAGCATGGAAATGCATGCTAAACAGGGCTCTTAGCGTAAGTAGTATGCAAATGCATGCTAAAACATATTTCTCCCCAATGATCAGCTGGCACGTGCCAAACCATATGCCAGTTCAAAGCTGGCGTTAAGTTTTGTAGACCATTGGGAGGAATGGTGAGCCCTGTCCAACATGGTAGCAGGCCCCCCATCCCCCCCCACCCCAAGCCAGTACCTCCAGTTCCCCCTCCCCCCCGACACAAGTTCATGGGGGGCCGGAGATCTGGTGGATCTCCAGCCCCCCTAACCCCTCCTCACATATCCCCAATAAAAGCCCTGGTGGCCCAGTGGGCCGCAAATCAAGCCCCCCAACCTGGTGGTGTAGCAGCCCTCTTCCCCACCCACCTGTACCTTTGTTGGAGGAGGGAATGTACTTGTATGGTGTGAAGCTCTGGCAAGCGCATCCCAGAATGCACTGGACAGGGCTGGGAGCTGCCATTTTCAAGGCGGGTACTGGAAGAGGAGGGAGAGTACTACCTCCCTCCTCCAACAAAGATATGCTGGTGGGGAAGAGGGCAGCTAGACCACCAGGTTGGGGGGGGGGGCTTGATTTGTGGCCCACTGGGCCACAAGGGCTTTTTTTTTTTGGGGTGGGGGATGTGAGGGTGGGTTAGGAGGGCTGTAGATCCACTGCATCAGCCCCCTGTGAACTTGTGTCAGGGGGTTGGAGGGACTGGAGGTCCACCGGACCTTCAGCCCCTGTGTTGCTGGCTTGGTGTGGGGGTTTGGTGGGGGCACTAGACCACCAGGGCCTTGCTGTTTGGTATCTGGTGGTCCCATGGACCTCCAACCCCTGTGTTTGACAAGTCTGAGCTTTTGACAGCCCGGACCTGTCAGACAAGTGCGGGAGGATTGTGCCTGAGTGTCTGCTCAAGCACAATCCTCCCGCACTTTACCCTATGATCAGAGATAATAGTGTGCATAAATTTGCATGCTATTATCTCTGATCATAGGGGCAGTTTCGTCCGGCCTCAGTTGCCTCATGATTCTGCGGTGGTGGATTCTGCTCTCAGAAGGGCTAAGAGTTCTAGGAACTTTGCCTCAGCACCCCTGGGGCGGGAACACAGAACCTTGGATTCTTTTGGGAGAAAGGCATATCAGGTTGGCATGCTCGCGCCCAAAATTCTATCTTACCAGCTCTACACGAGCCTTCATTTGCGGAACTCAGTGAGGCAGCTTGAGAGCTTGGTTGATGCGCTTCCGCTGGAGCAGGCCGAGCCTTTTCGCCAAGTGGTCAGGCAGCAGAAGGCGTGCTGCAAATTCCTGTCCAGGCGTATTTACGATACTTGCGATGTGACATCCAGATTCTTTGTTATGGGTATAGTGATGCGCAGACTCTCATGGCTGCGTGCCTCTAACCTGGAGAACGAACTCAGCAGAAGATTGCGGATATCCCATGCCGGGGGGATCATCTTTTTGGTGAGAGGGTTGAAGAGCTGATTGATCATCTCTTTCAGCGTGATAATGCTATGGACTCTCTCTCCCGCCGGGCGCCTTCTGCATCTACTTCCACATCTAAGAAGTTTTTTAGAGGGAAGAGAAGTGCTCCCTACGCCTCTAGGGGCCGTAGGTACTCTCCTGTTTCTCGACAGCCGGTTCAGGTTCTGCCCCAGCGCGCTCGTTCTCGTCAACAGCGTGCGTTAAAGCAGACCCCTGCAGCTCCTCAGCAAAAACCACGGACGGGTTTTTGACTGGCTCCAGTTGAGCATAGCCGCCATAAACGTGTCCGTGCCGGGCGATCTGCCAGTCGGAGGGAGGTTAAAGTTTTTTCACCAAAGGTGGCCTCTCATAACCTCCGACCGGTGGGTTCTTCAAATAGTCCGGTTAGGATACACCCTCAATCTGAAATCCAAACCTCCAAATTGCCCACCGAGAGCTCAGTCCTTCAGCTCTCAGCACAGGCAAGTATTTGCAGAGGAACTCTCCGTCCTTCTCAGCGCCAATGCGGTCGAGCCCGTTCCACCAGGGCAGGAAGGGCTGGGATTCTATTGCAGGTACTTCCTTGTGCAAAAGAAAACAGGGGGGATGCGTCCCATCCTAGACCTAAGGGACCTGAACAAATATCTGGTCCAAGAAAAGTTCAGGATGATTTCCCTGGGCACCCTTCTTCCCATGATTCAGGAAAACGATTGGCTATGCTCTCTGGACTTAAAGGATGCTTACATTCACATCTCGATACTTCCAGCTCACAGTTGGCTGGGAATGCAGCACTTTCAGTACTGTGTGCTGCCCTTTGGCTTGGCGTCTGCGCCCAGGGTATTTACCAAGTGCCTGGCAGTTGTTGCAGCGTCACTATGCAGACTGGGAGTGCATGTGTTCCTTTATCTCGATGATTGGCTGGTGAAGAGCACCTCCCAGGCAGGAGCATTACAGTCCATGCGGATGACTATTCAAGTGCTAGAGCTACTAGGGTTTGTAATCAATTACCCAAAGTCCCATCTAATCCCAGTTCAAAAATTGGAATTCATAGGGGCTCTGTTGTGCACGAAGACAGCTTGTGCCTTTCTTCCTGAGACAAGAGCGGACAACCTTCTGTCTCTGGTCTCCAGGGTTCAAGCGTCTCAGCAGATCACGGCTCGGCAGATGTTGAGACTTCTGGGGCACATGGCTTCCACAGTTCATGTAACTCCCATGGCACGCCTACACATGAGATCAGCTCAGTGGACCCTAGCTTCCCAGTGGTTTCAAGCTACAGGGGATCTAGAGGATGTGATCCAGCTGTCCACCGACTTTCGGAATTCCCTTCAGTGGTGGGCAATTCAATCCAATCTGGTTTTGGGGCGCCCATTCCAAATCCCTCAGCCACAAAAAGTGCTGATGATGAATGCATCCCTCCTAGGGGAGCATACTCAAGGAGCTTGGTCCCTTCAGGAAAAGCGTCTTCAGATCAACCTCCTGGAGTTGCGAGCGATCTGGAACGCTCTAAAGGCTTTCAGAGATCGGCTGTCGAATCAAATTATTCAAATTCAGACGGACAACCAGGTTGCCATGTACTACATCAACAAGCAGGGGGCACAGGATCTCGCCTTCTGTGTCAGGAAGCCGTCCAGATGTGGCTTTGGGCTCGCCAATATGGCATGCTTCTCCAAGCCATTTATCTAGCAGGCGTAAACTGTCTGGCCGACAGACTAAGCAGGATAATGCAACCTCACGAGTGGTCGTTGAACATGACTGTAGCTTGAAAGATCTTCCGAGAGTGGGGCACCCCCTCGGTGGATCTTTTTGCCACTCAATTCAATCACAAGGTCCCTCAGTTCTGTTCCAGACTACAGGCCCACGGCAGGCTAGCGTCGGATGCCTTTCTTCTTCATTGGGGGACAGGCCTTCTGTACGTGTATCCTCCCATACCTCTGGTGGGGAAGACTTTGCTGAAACTCAAGACCGAGGGTCCATGATTCTGATAGCGCCGTTTTGGCCCTGTCAGATCTGGTTCCCTCTTCTTCTGGAGTTTTCTGAAGAACCGTGGAGATTGGAGCGTTTTCCAACCCTCATTACTCAGAACGAGGGGGCGCTTCTACATCCCAGCCTCCAGTCTCAGGCTCTCACGGCCTGGATGTTGAGAGCTTAGAATTCACCTCCTTGGGTCTTTCTGAGGGTGTCTCCCGAGTCTTGCTTGCTTCCAGGAAAGATTCCTCTAAAAGGTGTTACTCCTTTAAATGGAAGAGGTTTGCCGTCTGGTGTGACAGCAGGGCCCTAGATCCTTTTTCTTGTCCTACACAGACCTTACTTGAATACCTTCTGCACCTATCAGAGTCTGGTCTCAAGACCAACTCAGTAAGGGTTCACCTTAGTGCGATTAGTGCTTAACATAGTCGTGTAGAATGTAAGCCCATCTCTGGACAGCCTTTAGTTGTTCGCTTCGTGAGAGGTTTGCTTTTGTCAAGCCCCCTGTCAAACCTCCACCAGTGTCATGGGATCTCAATGTCGTTCTCACCCAGTTGATGAAAGCTCCTTTTGAGCCGCTTGATTCCTGCCATCTGAAGTATTTGACCTGGAAGGTCATTTTCTTGGTGGCTGTTACTTCAGCTCGTAGGGTCAGTGAGCTTCAGGCTTTGGTAGTTCATGCACCTTATCTTAAATTTCATCATAACAGAGTAGTCCTCCGCATGCACCCTAAGTTCCTGCCAAAGGTTGTGTCTGAGTTCCATCTGAATCAGTCTATTGTCTTGCCAACATTCTTCTTCCGTCCTCATACCCGCCCTGGCGAAAGCAAGCTGCACACTTTGGACTGCAAGAGAGCATTGGCCTTTTACGTGGAGCGGACAAGCCCCTACAGACAGTCCGCCCAGTTGTTTATTTCTTTTAATCCCAACAAGAGGGGAGTTGTTGTCGGAAAACGCACCATATCTAATTGGCTAGCAGATTGCATTTCCTTCACTTACGCCCAAGCTGGGCTGACTTTAGAGGGCCATGTCACGGCTCATAATGTTAGAGCCATGGCTGCGTCAGTGACTCATCTGAGGTCAGCCACTATTGAAGAGATCTGCAAGGCTGCGACGTGGTCATCAGTCCACACATTCACATCTCACTACTGCCTTCAGCAGGATAGCCAACGCGACAGTCGGTTTGGGCAGTCGGTGCTGCAGAATTTGTTTGGGGTTTAGAATCCAACTCCAACCCCCCTAGGCCCATTTTTATTCTGTTCCAGGCTGCACTCCCAGTTAGTTGTTTCTTGTTTCAGGTCAATCTATGTTATGTCCTTGCCGTTGCGAGGCCCAATTGACAACTGTTTATTGTTTATTGTTTTGAGTGAGCCTGGGGGCTAGGGATACCCCACATGTGAGAATATCAGCCTGTTTGTCCTCGGAGAAAGCGAAGTTTCTTACCTGAAGCAGGTATTCTCCGAGGACAGCAGGCTGGATATTTTCACAAACCCTTCCACCTCCCCTTTGGAGTTGTCTTTCTATCTATTGGATTCAACTGAGGAGCGTGACTGCCACGCGCGGTGGAACGCTCCAGAAGAGACTTCTAGAGTTTTTTTGCTGAAAATCCTCCAGGGCCGATGTGACATCACCCACACGTGAGAATATCCAGCCTGCTGTCCTCGGAGAATACCTGCTTCAGGTAAGAAACTTCGCTTTACTTAGTAATGGTACCTGATTACCACTGTCATTCTTGCACTTGGTAACTGTGGGTTCTGTTACAGTAGCCTTTCATTTCTCAGTGGCCTGAATGGAGAATATTCCACAAAAAGCTTCAGTGGCATCATTTGGAAAAGGTACCGATATGGCTTTGGGTCATTGTGGTGGTATGCCACATGCTCGGGTATGTTATTCTTAGTATGAACATTATACCAAAATCCCATATTAAATATCTGCTTCAGCTAGTCAACCTTATCAGGTAGAATAACAGGCAAACTGAACACAAACATAAGTTCAAGTCATTCTGCATTAACGTATGGGGGGTCTGACTCCAATAACACCCTAAAAAGAGTGTAATCTGTATTGCGCCTACAGCTATCTGCCCAGCCACAGCTGCTACTTTGACTTGCATAGCTCTGTGAGTCTGAGCCTTTTGGTGCCCATACTCTTGTACTGTTCTCAAGAAATAGAGCAACATTGGTATGGTCTCCACAGAGCCTTGATAATTTCATAGAGACTACTGTGGTTGGGCAGGGTGCTGGCAAGCAGAGATGGAGAGCAGCAGTCAGCAAGGCACTAACAATAGGAAATGATGCAGACCCATTTGAGAAACATTGCTACATAGTGTGATCTATATGGAATTGTCAAGTCTTTGCACTTAAGCAAGCTAAAATTAGATTTTATCTAAAAAGGGATTTGACTTTTCACACTTTCACAGAACATTTAGTATAATGTGCCCAGAATGAGCTGGTATAAAAAAAAGTCTTGTGACTCTATTTAGATTCATCATGAGCCCTTTGTTTCAATATTGCAAATGTTATCTGAAAATGGCTTTATTAATTCTGCAGTATTCACTACGGAACTCATTATTGTAAACTATGTAGATCATTTCACTCTGACATAAAGTAGATCTGTTAAATCAGTTGATAATGTGTTCTGATTTCCACATCAGTTTGTGTAGTAATTTCTTGGATCTTAATCATTCTGTAGCAGAATAAATGAATATTCACTTATTTTTTCCTCTTTATATGTGTAACAAAATTCAGATATTTTACTCAAAATCATCCTTATCTACTCTTGAAATTAAGTAGGTTTTACCAAGAGTATTACATTTGCTGTGGCAGTGAATGGAGTAGCTCTTTACTCAGGTAAACAGAGGAGCCACCCCTAGTGGGTAGGAGCCTAGTGGTTAGTGCAGTGGACTTTGATCCTGGGGAACTGAGTTTGATTTCCACTGCAGCTCCTTGTGACTCTGGGCAAGTCACTTAACCCTCCATTGCCCCTGGTACAAAAAAAATAAGTCCTGAATATATGTAAACCGCTTTGGATGTAGTTGCAAAAACCTCAGAAAGGCAAGTCCCTTTTCCCTTTCCCCTTTTCTCGTTTTGGATGATGAAGTCAGTGGTTCAATTTGCATCAGATAATTTAACATTTTGACTAACTGAACTAGATTGTGGTCAGAGTGGTGGTAAGTGAAAATTCTAATCCATCTTCTGAACACCATCTGGTTTTATTTTAATACCGCTGGCAGCAATGGAATTCTTGTGATGTTTGCTTTTTATCATTGGTGTATGTCATGAATGTATGTGCACACAGCTTTCAGGCTTATGGGATCTTGTAAAAGTCTTCACAAAAGCAGTCGTTTTTCACATTCTGCTGTCTAAAAAAACACAGTTGTAATAGGGGTGGCCTAAAGGGGAATGCATAGGAATACAGGACCATGCGCAAAGATTCATTGCAGGGCCTTAATTGCATTATTAGTCAGTAGAGGCTAAAAAATAGAGCAGAAATGTAGAGCCATTTGCAATTAACCAGTTGTGCAATTGTAGCTTCAGCCCTTAATTCAAAATGCATTAAAGTAGGTATTTGTTTTGCTGATCAACACAACATACTCTACACTTTAAAAATGTATTATATGGCAATTTTCAAAAAGCAGTTAAGATTAAGAAACCAAAAACTCCTGATTGAACAAAGTCCTCACGCTCTTTGTCATAGCAAGCCCAGATTAGCTCCAAAATTTGCCTTTGCAAAACCTATAATAACGTAGACAGAGCCAACCAATGTCCAGTTACAACAGATGAGCTGTGTCAAATACTTCTTGATAACTAATCTGTGGGACAGAGTGTGGTATGAAGTAAAATTGAAGCAGAGATCTAAACATGCCAAAGGAGCTTTGGAATAAAGTTATTCAAAGGCACAGATTGAGAGAAGGCAATAAGAACATTTCAATATGTTTTGAATAGCCACTGGTATACTGTATAAGGTCAATCATGTGAAGTACAGTTTGTTGAGAGTAGAACATTGCTTTATTTTATTTAGATTTGGCTCATACCTTTTTCAGTTTTAGTTCAATGCTAGTTACATTTGGGTACTGTAGGTATTTCACTGTCCCTGGAGGACTTACAATCTATGGAGTGGAGGAGTGGCCTAGTGGTTAGAGTACCCGCCTTGACATTCAGAGGTAGCCAGTTGAAATCCAAGTTCTGCTCCTTGTGATCTTGGGCAAGTCATAACCCTTCATTGCCTCAGGTACAAACTTAGATTGTGAGCCCGCCAGGCAGGGACAGAGAAATACCCAGTGTACCTGAAAGTAACTCACCTTGAGCTACTACTGAAAATGTGTGAGCAAAATCTAAACAAGTAATTTTTATTGTGTATGTTTAATATGTAGTATGCTTTGGTTGAAAGAAGAATATACATAAACTTGTGTTTGTAGTACCTGAGGCAATGGTGGTGGTTGGAGGATGGATGTTTAAGTGAATTGCCCAAGGTCACAAAGGCCATAGTGGGATTTGAGACGGGCTGCCCTAGTTCACAGCTCACTGCTGTAACCTTCAGGCTACTTCTCTACTCTGATCAACCCTCCAAAATCAGTAGTCATAGGTTAAGGAAAGTGTAAGGCCATAGGTTACTTTAAAAGGTGTATAGCCACAACTGGAGAAAACGTTTTATTGTTGAGTAATTTCAGTACAAGCATGCCTGTTTCAGAGGTGATAAGAAAGAAGCCAAGGCTGAAGAAAAGTCACATGATGTGCCATAAAGCATTTGCAAAGAAATATTTAGTGGACATTGTAACATTTAGTGGACATTTAGTGGGAAAATCTATTGTGGAGACCCATTATTAGAAAACATTATAGTACTGAAACTTTTTTGCTATCTCTCACTTCAGAGTTCAGAACCTTGGTTGATAAAGGCATTGCCTCCATCCTAATGCAGCTAGATTTATCAGCTGCCTTTGATGTGGTGGACCATGATTTTTTTGTTATTTAGATTAAGTCAAATTGGTTTATTAGGCAAGGTCCTCCATTTGGTTTTCTTCTTTCTTAAAAAATCTAACTATAAAGTGACCATTAACCATGAGTGTTCATCTTCTTGGTCACCGGAAAGTGGAATCTCACAGGGTTCTTCCCTACCTCCCATAGTATTTAACACTTATTTCAGCCAATTATGACAGTTGCTTAAATCTATTAACTTATTTTATTGTATCTATGCTGATAATTAAACTCTGGAATTCGTTGCCAGAGAATGTGGTAAAGGTGGTTAGCTTAGCGGAGTTTAAAAAAGGTTTGGACG